>NC_051049.1:4490281-4612781 GCF_904848185.1 Acanthopagrus latus
TGAGGCGTGGAGGATTTTGGGAAGAGCGGGCACCCCACGACCTGCTCCCCCAAGAATACCCCCCTCCTCCTCCTCCTCCTCCCGGTGATCGGGGGAGGAGGTAAAAACTTTCTTTTTGAATCGCTTCTTGCTGGAATCAGCAGCTCCTGTTTCTTAATTAGCCGGGGGAAGGCCATATTGAAAATACAGCTGTTAATCTGGGGGAGTAGAGGAGCGATTGTTGCTTTGCTCAACAAGATTAATTCATGCCCTCTTCACACAGCAGTGGTCTGATCTATCACATGTCCGTATCAGTCAGTCTGCTCCGGGTGCAGTGAAATTACTGGAGAACGCTGGTATAAAAGCTCTCGGGTGCGGAGGATCATATCTTTTATTAGGACTTGATTACAGAGTGTGATTGGACACGACATATAAAAGGCCTCCTCTTGGATTCTGATCTTCTCTGTCGGGTCTTAATGAGACTGGATGTTTGCCTGGTAAATCATGTTTTGGGTGGCTGGGAACTGAAATACAGTTTCATTTTCTAACATGAGTATAAGTTTAACACACAGTCCAGTGAAAGATCGCCTTGTGACGATGCTGCAAAGAAACATCAGAAGGAATTAGACCCTCAGACATGTATCAGATGATGATTTGTTCACATATTTTCCATTAACTGTCCAGAGTAGGTCAGTTTTGAGCGCCAGTGGAGAAGCCGAGCAGTGTTTGGATCCTGTGGTCAACCAGCACACGCACCAGACAGTGATGTCGCGCCCCAGCTGCTGGCGGTAATGACACGTGATAGGTGGAAAATGCATGAATGGAACAAGCGAGGACGACCACAGGCGGTTATAAATGACGCAGATTTTCAAACAGAGACATTTGGACGAGTGCGTGAAGCCTTAATGGTAAAATTTGTAACATTTCCGAGTTAAAATGTCTGAAATCAACCGGGCCTATGTTGTTATGTTCAAGTTAAACATGGCATCATATCCACTTCTCTCCAGCTGCTGCGACCTGAACACCAGATGATGATACATCAGAAAATACGAGGAAGAAAGCTATTCAGATGCTTCACAGATCCCACGCTACTTCACAATGTCTTCAAACTTGTGTATTGTTTTTCAATTCAAGGACACGTTCAATTCACCCGGCTGGGCAATGCTAAAGTCTGACGTACATCCTGCCGTGTGAAGTGATGACGTGTTATCAGCATCCAGTGGTGGCGCAGGAATAGGGAAGGAATTCGGGTTGCCGGCTTATTGTTGTTTTCTCTTCTGTTACAACTGTACATGAAACACGACGTCAGTGACGAACAACGAGAGGCTTCAGAAGAAAATCACAGACGGGAATGTGGTCACCTTTTAGCAGGTTAACCTGCATTTGAAACACCTGTGTAGACCAGCTAAATTTGGTGGCGAATTAGCATTAGTGACTCCTGTGTTTACTGCTGGTGAGGTGCATGTTAGTAATACGGGTCCTGGTGACCACTGGAGGCTGCAGACACCTTGATCAGCTTATCAGAAATGAAGGCTGAGAGGATTATTATGTCATTTTGTTTTAATAACGAAGTCACCAAGTTTCGTCTCCTGCTTCACCTCCTGTACTCTCACGCCTGGTTTATCTGTGAACGCCTTGTGTGTGAGGTGAACTTCTACCTGTAACAACTCGAACTGCTCCAATGCGGAGAGACAAAGTTACAGAATTCAGAAACATCAATAATCTAGTTTGTACTTGTAGCTGCTCCTGATGGCCACACTGTCCAGACTGGAACAGTGGTCATGTCAGCTGAGCTGCTGTGAATATAACATTGCATCAGTACTTCAGATATTGTGTTGAGCCGCACTTATAACACTTAACAATGCAGGAGATCTGGCTCATTATCATTTTGCAGTTCTTCTGGTTGTGTACAGACTGAAAGCATCTTGTCATCGTGGAATAAATCCTGCGTGGCTTCTCTCCCAGCGGAGGTTGAATCTCCACAACACACACATTTCTATTACTGCCACACTCGTGAGGAGTTAAAGTTGAACGTCGTTAGATTTTCCTGCCATGTTTGACATCAAAATCCCCAGGTTTGACTTTTTTTCCTGGCGAGTCAATTTTAGAGGGAAAGAGCTGCGAGCCAGCTCATCTCAGCACACGGCCCCTATCGTGTAAGCTCCCTGCGAATTGAAATATCCTCCGCTTGAAATATTGACTTTAATATCTCATTTGAAAAATTCATGTAACCTTTTGATGTTAAATCCATACTCAATTTGGCAGAATGTTATAGGAATATGCAGAAAGGGGATAGGAGGCATTATGATGTTTTTCCTGCAGAGAAATTACATTTTATGGTTGTAACACCAACCTCCCCCGTGTTCTTTTGAGTCCACGAGGGAGAAAAGACGTGGCCATTAAGGCAAAATGAAAAGAGCTATTGATTGGGCTCTTATGCCTTTTCTATTTGCCTCATTTCCTAAATGCATGATAATAAGGGCTCAGCCACTGAAACTAACAATACTCCTTAATGAATCGAACTCGAAAGAATTAACCTAAGTTTGCATAATGATTCACAGATGTTTCCATCAGCGGATGATATGCATTTGGTTTGTTGTTCTGTGGATTCACGTTCCATTTACCAATTACACACTCGTCTCTTCGTGGCATTATAATGCAATCAAGACATTATTTGATGATCTCTGTTTTCTTCTTTTAAGAAATGGGTTCACTTGTTATCAGAGATGTCTGGGGGTGACATTAGTGAAAAAAAACAGGCTCTGATATTAGAATAATGTTACAGTTGATGCATTGGAGCTAATAATAGTCAAACATGGAACAAGCAGAGTGAAGGAAAAAAAAACAAACATGCTTTTAGCTAATGGAGTTTGTCTGTTAATAGAGATGTTGGCATGGGGGCCTCGCAGAGAAGGAGAGCGAGCGCCCTCACTAATATAGAAATGTTTGCTAATTGTTTACCCCAGGTGGTGACAAAAAAAAAGCTCAGGACTCATGTTGTCATGTCATCAGCACGTGTCATGCAGACAATTTAAGTGCTGCTGCATTGCTTAATTGAAATTAGTGTAATGATAGATGTTTTTCCCCCTTCACTTTAATCATTCCATGATTTCACAGTTGCACACAAACTCCTCAGGAGGAGACATTCGGATATAAATATCTCCTCAAGGTTTTTTTGTCCAAATCGGGGGTAAAATGTTTCTGTGAGCGAGTCTCAACCCCGAAACTGCCCCTTGGAGACGTGCATGAACTTTTCTGCCTTTATAATTTAGACACATTTAACTTATTTTTGATTTATATCTTGTGGTTTTTGCTGTTATGCATTGTTTACTCTCATTTTCTTTCCAGTTCATGAGAAGGACAAATCTTTTTTCTCCCAACCTCCTGTTGGTGCAGAAGTTCAACAATGAAGTAGGAAACCTGGAAGTGGAAGAGAAATGTACTTCCTCCCCAAAAGTCATAAACAAACAAACAAACAAACAAACTCCAGCGTGTCTTCACATTACGTGCCTCTCATCACTTGTCTGTTCAACTGAATGAAGACATTCAGGTTACAGATTTGAAGCAGATGCATTTTTCTCCACTCCATGTCCGACTCCGATCGTCTTGATTTCACAATCAAAATTCGACTCCGGTGTTTCGCAGAGTGGGAACTGTGGTTTTTTTCCCCTGCAGCCTTGAAAAAGCACCAAGCAGAACTGAGTCAGAAAAGAGCAAAAATCCACAAGTGCAGATGAATCAGTGACATTAGTTAGCTAGCATTAGCATCTGTGTAATTCACAAGATAACAGTAACATTAGCTCAAGACCAACCCAGAGAAGGCGACCTGTCCTTAATGAATTGGTTGCAGAGAGAGGGAGAGCTAGCTTACTAGCAAAGTGTTTGATGCTACTGAAACACAACGCATCTGTCCTGTTGGTGTTAAAAAATACTCTGATGTAAATAATCTGAGCACCACTGTGTTCCAGGTGAATACTGAAAGCTGTGTGTGTGCACAAAGACAGTAATATGCACTTGTTCTTGTTCCTGTCAGATTTAAGGAGCTGCATATGAATCTGGTTCTTTAAGAATCAGGCACACAGCATCACGTCTGATAATTTAGTAAAATTTGCACATTAAGTCGTGAAAATGTCGACGCAGTTCGGATGCTTTCAAGTGAACATTCATCTGAATACTGCATCATCTGTTCTCAAATGAAATAAGTAAAAACGACATTGCAGTTATTGTTATCTGGACGTGAAAAGGCAAACGCACTCATCTGAAGGCCAGTTTGCAGTTCAGTCTCACAATATATGATCCCGGCATGCACATTTCTTCAGACTGCAGAGGACGGCTTGTATTAACAGTAAATATACAGGTTTTAAAATGTTTAAAAAGCTCTTTGTGTAAAAACACGTTTGTGATCAATGAAATGCATTCAGCATGTTTGTAAAGCCTTAAAGATATTCACACAGTCCATTTGGTGAGCGAGGCTGAATAGAGAGGAAAAAAAAAGTGTTTGTTAACAATGAAACCTCCACAGGGTAACTTTAATTATCTTTCATAAATTAATCCTAGCCTAATTAATTCTATTGTTTTATTTAATGTATTTACCCGGCACCTTATATTCTCCTTCAGAACGACGGACTGGTCCAATGTTTGTCCCAGTTTATGTCGCTGATAAACGGAAGCGTGTCGAATCGCCGTGAGTCTCCTTATCAGCGGCGTTTGCTCGTACGCTGATGCTAGGTGAGCTGTTTCCTTCGGGGCGTATTATAAACTGTTATGTGTCCAACCGGCATATCTAACACATGAAAGAGAAAAACAAGGTTATCTCGCAGCACCTCGCTCCTTTTTGATCCAAAATAGAGTAACGTCGTTAAGTGAGATGTTAATTGTAGTGTCTTAACTGCACGGAGTTGCATCGCCTCATTCGCTCCGGCTCTTTAGGTTTGCATCACCTCAGGCTACGTATTTGCATAACGAGCGATTGTGGAGCCGAGTGCACGGGGGCGAGGCCGAGGAAGTTTCTCCACAATCGGCTCGGAGTTAAAGGCGCTCGCTTATTTATATCAGAAAGGGGAACTTTTGAAAACAGCACTGAGATACTCGACCGTGAGGGTATTGCTCGACACAATGACTGAACTGAGACCGTTTTTTGTTTTTCAGCTATAATCAGATGCTTGGAGGCCAAACTCCTCTTAACAGCAGTGCAGTACATGACCGTGTGCAACTCCTTCAACCTTCTTCTGGCGTGTTTTTGTTTCGTTTGCTTCTTTGTGGTGTTGTGTTCCCAGCATGAGGCACTCTCAGCCTCTTTCTAAGCCACTGACAAACCCTTGGCTGCAGTCTCGCCCCCGGCGTGACGCCCGGGAGGATGCCATTCAGCGGCGGACGCGGTGGGTCCTGACCCTTGCGACACATGATCGCACCAACATGAAATTTTATCACCGTAACACTTTGGAAAACAACAGTAGTGGGCCGATTATAGAGCTTTGCCTGCTACAGCAGCCTCATAGCAGGACAGCTTACCCTGCTGCTCTCTTTCGCTGTCTCAGCTTAACTCCTTCCTCTATCCGGGGACGGTCACCTGCAGAGGGGCAGATGGTCTCATTTCTCCCACTGGGACTGTCGCTCTCACGTGCAGCAGTGTCGCAGTGCTTTCTCCTCCAACAGCTCTCCCACAGATACTCACTGCACCGATAACGCCGGCCGTCTGACGCATTTAACAAACACATTTTTAATACTGTTTGCTTTTTTGCAATTTGTGTGGGTTATTAATCTTTTGTCATCCATAATGTTTCACATGAAAGTGGACAAAGATGTTGGGTCAGTGTGTGGGATTGCTGACCTACTTTGGCAAGCGGGTAGAAAGTGGGTTGTTGGTCAAGTCAGCTAATGTTGAAGCGCCCCATCTGTTACTGTACACCAACAATATAGGTTGCAAAGTGCTGCTTTTACACATCCTGGCTCAGATTTCCCATCACAAGTAAATCCATTTTTCTTTTTTTTTTTTTCTTCTTTGCAGAATGCAAGTGTTGTTAAAAACCTGCTTAATGGCACTGATAATTAAATATTGATGTTTAATGTGGTAAATAAGCAAATTAAGTAAGCTAGTTGGAGGTAAGGCTGATTACTGGCAGCAACACAAAGAGACAAATGTGGAAGCAATGGGACACATGGTGGATAGGTGCTTCTGTCCCAAACAGTTCAGAGCCGATATTGGGTAGTTTTAGCATCGTTGGATAGGACAGGAAACTGGCGACCACTTGAGGAGAAAAGATGAGATGAGAAGACACACTTAGTGGCTGATTGTTACCAAGAACACCTTTAACTCTACCAAAATAACATGCAAACTAGTAAGGAGTGTGTTTTTCCAGGGTTAAATCTACATATTAACTGTGTCTCTGCTTGGACAGTGCAGATCTAATTACTGCTTCCTCACATCCTTGTTTTATTTTCAGGTGATACACGTTCACACTTGTTTTCCCTCCTCATACTCACTCATCACTCTTTTTCACGAATACAAGTCCTCACGCTTTGTGTGAGACATTATTTATTTTCCTGCACATACAGTGTCCGATTTGCCTTGCATGTCCCTCATCTCACTCCTCATTAATATTGCATGATCTTGTTAGTGTCTTCTACCTCTTCTTTACCCTCCTCCAACCCCACCAACCTCAACCGGCTGCAGAAGCTGGAGGGTACATCTGAAAGTCAGCCTGCGTCTCCTGCTCTTAGCTTTCAGACTTTCAGACTTCGTACGGACTCGTATCCGTCCACGGATCATCCTCCACTATCTCCGTCCAAAAGAAAAAAAGAAAAGAAAAATCATTATAAGGAAGTGTCAAAAGATGCCCTCTCCATGGTGGGAAAATACATTTTATGTGTGATTTTTTTTATTTTTTTTACCGGTGGTACAGACGAGCAGGTTCTTGACAGTTATGAATGAGGAGAACACGACATGAAGGCGATGACGGAGGGAGGAGCTTCTGAATGAATCACCATCATCCGTGTTTGTGAATCCGACACCCAATCACTTGACCTCTCATTACCGCGGGAGCTTCCCTTTAAAAAAAAAAAAAATGATTAAAACATTTTTTTTTTCCAGCGGTTTGTAAGTCGGCACTGAATGTGGCGTCCATATGCAGAGCCTGTCCCTCATTACAGCAGGCAGCCGGGGCGGCGGCATCTATATGCTGCGGTAATGAAGACGGCACAGAGGCCAAGGGAAAAGGCTACCGTCAAGTGGGAGAGGAGGGAAAAAAAACAGGTGGAGTGCTCAGGAAAGAAGGTCAGAGCTGGAAGTGGAATACTGAAAAGAAGTAATTATTTCGAAATTAATCTGCAGAACTGTCTCACAGGCGCAGCTCCGACAAAAAAAATAGGTTTTAAAACAGCTGTTATTGGGCTGTTTAAGCACACTGAACTTTAGGAGCAGCAGGCGTTGGCCGAGCACTAACAAACGCACAGACATTCATTGACATAATGAGTGTAAACGCAACATAAGACTAATCTGAGAGCTATAATTTGAGTGTAGTTGTCAGAGATGACTCCGGTTGGCAGGAGACGGTGTAGCCGTTGATTCCTGAGCCTCGTCTGTTTTGACCGATCTGTTTTCAAGCACTTGTACTTCGACTTCGAGACGTAGAGCCCGATATTGTTCACATCTAAACTGATATCCGACCTGGAATTTCATACTGGTATCTGACAGTCCTTGTTTTATCTGCACTTTACTGTCTCTGTAATAACAACAATGTCATCTCAGTTAAGTTTCTGTTTGAAAGATGACTGTACGTGAGCGGACTTTCGTGTCGGGATGTGGTGGGGAAAGCCGATGAAGCCAGAGACCAGAGAGACGAGTTTCAACGTTGGTAAGCGTGAGGCAGTCGGATGTTTCTCTAGGAGACGTCGGGACATTTTCCAGCGACAAAACCAGATATTTTAATCATTTCCTAAATCTATCCAAGTGCTTTCTGTGCCTGAAACCTAACCAGACCATAATCACAACGTTGTCACTACACTGCCAAACATTTATTATTTATTCTGGTGGATGTCTTTCATAACCACAATAAAAAACATAGTTACCGATGGACAGACAGTGTCTAAATTAAACCCCTGAACTTCTAAAATGATATTAAATCTTTAGTTTCCTTCAGAATCAGGCTTAATGTTACAGATCCATGACTGAACCATTAGAAGGAGACATCATTTACTGTTTTTGTAAGATGAGTGGACCCAGACTGCACACTCAGGTCATCTGCATGCTGAGGTTTCATTCTGGCAGGAAGATGGAAAAAGGACCTGTGTTTCAGTTTTTAGAAGACAGAAAAAAAAAAATGGGTTCAACAGAAAAATCCTGTTTTCATTGGAACAAAGTGGTAAAAATGTGAAGCTGCTCCATTAACTGCTGCTAATTGCAAATGCAGGTCTGTCTAAACATCTTTATATAACCAGCAGGATGACTGATATGACAGTTTAGCAATCAAATCTGTCTCAAAGTAACATTTGAAACGACTCCGAGAGCAAAATAATTCAGCTGTAACGGGAAATCCGCTGAAGGACGGCGCACCAAACAAGGTCTTACCTATTCTGCGAGAACGTGTTTGAATGTGTGTGGGGGGAGAATTCAGAGAAACTCTTTGGAGATTACATTTTGTTAATTGCCATCATCCATCAAGCATAACATTCATAAATGGAATAGCCATTGGACATTTAAGATAATGCTCAACTATTATGATGGATCACGGTTTCAGAGCTCGCGTTCAATCTGGTTAATGTCCGAGATAATAATTTTATCTTTAATCAGACTTATTATGTATATATATATTGGAAAATCACCTACCACCTCCTGAGGCAGAGCTCCTTGTAGTCTGCGACTGATTATGCAAAATGCATTTAGTTATTTGTTGTAACGACTTCACATGTACACATCAGGACACAGTATTTAACAGTCGTTTAAAAAGAAAGGAACATGCATGTTTGACAAGCTGTCGCAACCTGGTGGGTCGAGTAGTTAAAAAACAGAATTGTTGTACAATAAATGAAACCGACTGTACTGCCTTTCTCAAATGGGCACAATTAGACAATACAAAATGCTTCAGATGTATTAATGCATCTGTAATAAGAGTCCTGGGGAGATGATTGTTGGCGATACATCTGCATTACTAGCATACGTAGCTTAGCATCGTAATAACTGAAGTACTGGCAGCACTTTCAACACGGAAGGAATAATAATACTATGCAGTTTTTCCGTTAGCAAGGTGGCAGCGCTGAGTCAAACTCGCTGATTCACTTTTCCGTTCAGTTGGGCAGCACCGGCAATGGACCTGCTCCAGATTACAGCCAAGCTGCGGCCGCCTCGTAACAAGCACCCGTCTCCCCCAAGAACCGATACTGAACCCACGTCTGTGCAGGAAACCTGAGAGAAAGACGTTTTTAAAAGTGACTGTGTTTCAGCTCTCTGTTCTCTGCAGCTTCTCTCTGAATATCTTCGGTTTTGTCTTTGTTTGTTCTTTCAAACATCTGCTGCGTTTTACCGTTTCATCGTGTTCGGTTTCAGCAGTCGTGTTTAGTGACTGATGGTGAAAACAAAACATTTCCTGTAACACTGCTTCAAAATAAAAGCTTTAAAAATGACTAAATAATAGGGGGCTTTTATTGTGAAGAGGTTATAGTGAGTGAAACGTGTTTCTAACTGAATTAGCGGAGCCACTTTGTTAGTGGTGATTCTTCGATTTGAGACTTTGATACTCTTACGACTTGGACAAGTAGACTGTATATTGGTTCTTTCACAATCACAATGGGATCAATATTAATCAGTAATGTGGATGTAATGACTAAAAGAACAAGCATAACAATCTGATGAGTTCAGAAAATGACATCACTTGACTGTAATACAGCCTATAAAACCAGGAAAAGACGACACTTATGTCACATCAAGACATAAAGATATCCAAAATCCAAGATGACATGATAAAGTCTCAATAACAATATCATTTCTTTATATCGCTCAGCCCTTCCTCTTATCAAGAGTCTCAGTGAATCTGTGCTGAAAGCTTTCCACACCCCGTTAGTTGCATGTCGGACCATGAATAACCCACGAAATGACTGTATTGTCTCAAAATGATGAAGAGTTTGAGGCAAAAGCTCTTCTCAATACCTGAATATCACCTCCAGTTATCTGCTTGTAGAAAAGAAAAACTAACAAAAGGTAACTGATTAATGAAACAAAACATTTAGCTGCATAAATGGCCAATATCCTCCTGAAGGTGTGTGTTTGTTTCAGTCATTTGATTTGATGTTAAACACACACACGCACACACACACACACACACACACACGAACACACCCACAGAGCTCAAACTGTTTCCCTCCTGATCGTCTGATTGATTTAGTCATGACGCTGCACGTGGTTTTCAGTATCGCAGGTCGGTCAGTCGCACGTCAGCCATCCTCCCGGTTTCAACTTTCAAAAAAAAAAGAAAAGACACACAAGTGTCAGTGTCGATAAATGACAAGCAGGTGGAGCTGTGAGCAAAGTTAATCTCAGACAAACTCCCAGCAACATTACATTTCCATCACGACCGTGCAGCCTGCTTTCCACACAGTTACGTCGATGTCAACATCGAGACCTTGCCTCTGCGCGCACTTACTCCTTATCTGGCGTAACTAGAGGCCAACACTCTCATTTTAATTGATATTACTTCCACTCCTCTGCCTCTTCCTGTGTTTTTGACGCTACTCCTGGTTGGTGATGTAAGTGACAGAGTGGAGAGAGGGCGCTTTCTAATCCGGAGGTGGCAAATAATCATAATAATTTGGGCGTTGTGTGTGCGTGTGTGTGAGGGAGTGTGTTTGTGTGTGTGTGTGTGGGGCGATGGCCTGTATGTACTGCTTGTCATTTTTTCAATTACTCGAGCTGTGGTTAAATGTTCATTTTCAGCAGTCAGCCCGGAGCAAAAAAACTACTGAGCCCCATTAGGTTTTACCCACAGCCTCACACTCATTAGTTTTCTCCGGTCAGACGAGAGTGAGGGAGAAGCTGCGCCGGCCTCTCTAAAGAGGTCAGGGTGGAGTCGAGTTGCTCTGCGCCGCCACAGTGGAGATTGTTAAGGAGTTGTTTTTTTTTTTTTTCTTTTCCAGCAAGTGTCCTACAATGGTTACGAAGACTTGGGTGACCTTTCTAAAGGCAAATCAGCGCACCGCCCTAATTGATCTCTTTTCTTCTCCCGCCTCTCTTTCTCCCTCACAAGTGTTAGGAAACTGCTGACCTATAAGAGAAGCTGATAAACATGACAGCGGCCCAAACCAAAAGATTACGGTCGTGCTGAAATCCAGATTCAAGGGGAAAGAAAAGACAAAAAGGTTGAGAATTTACATTCTCTCCTTCTTTTGCTAATAGGCAGCGGGGGGCTTTTATCTCCCCTCTCAGCATCTAGCATGATGCTTTCAGGAGGAGCACAGGCATCATTAACCAACGTCCTCTGTTTCCATTGACCTGAGGGATCCTGTCTTGATTTTTTTTTTTTTTTTTTTTTTTGTGCCGCTACGGCTCTGCCAGCTAAATGGAGGTTACAGGGAGATTGCATCCATTATTGAGGTATTCAATTCAAATGTCACCCGTTTCCACTTGGCACTGTTTTCTCTTCCCCTAATGTTTGCTCTGGGCATGGTGGGGTGGGGTGTGGGGGGGGGGGGACGGGGGAGGGGGTGAGGGACACCAGTTTTTGTGCCTTGTTGTCACAGCACTTAGACTATTTTTTTTTAAATTTATTTATTTTTTTTCTCAGCACACATTAGCGCCGACAGATTCAAGGTGACACCGTTGTAAGTCTCGCCACTTCACCTTGCACTCTGACACCTGGACGCTCGCGCTCGCTCGTTTCGCGCTCTCCCCCCTGCATGGTTAGTATCCTCCTGAGCACCGGGGCCTCTAAAACAAGGCTGATTGTAACTATTCATCATCCGGCCTCCGCTTAATTGGAACACAAAAAAAAAAAGAAAAAGAAAAGTAGATTGTCGGAAAACGAGCCTCTCAGGTGGGTGTGGACAAGAATACAGTTCACGATAAGACGCTGAAAAGATACTTCAGGTGCTCACATGGAATAAACCCACTTTGTCTCTAAGTGCAGGTTACTCATTTGGCCACTACAGACTCGACTTTCATTACCCGGTTACCCTCCTGTCAGTGTAATTCAGTCCTATCATCCCTCAACCCAGTTGAAATTAACAGGTAATTTGTAAATGTCACTTTAGGTTAGACACCTCATTTTCTTCCTTTTCCAACAATCCAGCGGCCACCGGCTAATTTTTCTTGTCTTCTGAATAAGGTTTTCATTCACAAATAGAGTTATGGTCCACTAAATAAATGAAAGTAATTGATGAGTGTGGGAGGGGGGGAAAAATGGGATTTACCGTAACCTATTAGAGTCAATCAATGACATACTACCCAGGATTCCTTTAGTTACCGTGATGCCGCGTGTCTGCCGTCATTCTCGGGACGTCCGTTTGAGAAAGTGAAATGAGATGTGAGGAGATATTAAATGTACTGTGCTTAATTTCTTTTCACACGCCGACAACAGACACTCGAACTCTCTCAGGTATTTTCGGAGGTCGGTTCATGTCAGTGACGAACTCCTGGAAAACCCTCACAGGTCAGTTTCATTGGACCAAAATGGATTTAATTCAGATTTTTACCACAAATCATTTCAGGTTGTTTGAGGCACTAAGAATAGTGTTTTCACTTCTTTTTAATCGATTGACTTTGGGAAAGACTCAGCCGAGCGCTGTCGATGAGCTCTTTAGAGGTCGAGATGGTTCTGAAGGCTGAGAGGGTTCACTATTGGATTTAAAATGTGATTTTCTCCATTATTGACACATTTAAACTGTAACTGACTTCTTATTTTACTAACCTACTAACCGTAATCCCAACACAGCTTCCATTTCACCCCAAGTGGTCTGAAGAGAAGAGAAGGGATCCATCAGCCCTTCTTCAGATCGCCGTGCACATTTCTTTGTGTTTTTCTGTGAGTTTTTGTCGTCGTCTTTGTAGGAAGCGGTCAGATTGAATGGTATGTGCCATATAGAAGCCTGGGATGGATGGATGGATGGATGGATGGATAACTAAATAGATAATAGCTGTTGGTCGCCCGTCCTCTTTTTTGCCTCGAGGTAACAAATGATGAATAAAACAAAGAAAGACGGACCGACACACACGTAGAAGTCGCGTCCTCGTGAACTCTTCTCTGCAGAGGTTCAGCACCAAATGACGGACACAGTTAGTTACCGGCTGCAAGTCTTTGCTAATTAACTTTACCACGTCAGTTCATGAGATCATAATATTTTAGAGTTGTGTTTCTCATTAACACTTAGTACGGATCTGGATAAAAGGGAAGGATCCAGGAATCTTTTTCCTCACTTTCTTTAACATCTTTAAAGTCTCGATACTTTCTCTAACCAGCTGTCTTAAAGTGGCTGATCTCTACGAGCAAACACAGTTTGACGCCAAATAAAAATCCTGATCCAGCAGATGTAAATGTGTTTTATTTGATATTGGACAAGACCTGATTGAACTAAAGGAGCCTGTCGGGCCTTGGCAGAGGTATGCACTCTACTGAATGCCATTCTAGTGTTTCCTGTCAAGATTTTTGCTCAAATTACAACCGCTTCAAACCATGCGTTCAAACCGATACAACCCACCGAGACACTGCAGCCCAGCATCACATATTAACTATATCTACATGTGGCCATTTGATTTTTAACCTAAAACAGAATTGTTCTTTATTTTTCAGTCTGCATCAAGCGATTTATAAAATGTAATCTGTAGCTGGCCAAAAAAGCAACATGGCACATTTGCAGGTTTACTTCACACAAAGCCTCTACAGACCCATCAGACGCAGATATTCTGCATTTATGTCTGTAAAAATCACATTTTTATCTCCGCACACATCCAGACAGGCACTTTTTCCTGATCACACAACATACACCTGTAGTAGGATGTGTAACACTGAACACAAACCCTCAGTATTTCCACCTTGACATCAGTAATGTGCTGATATTTCGCCGATGGTGCGTCAGAAGATATGAAGATTATCATTAGGAGCGTGAATATGATGACCGGGGCGAGCAGGCTGGATGCATGTTTCATTTCACTCAGCTAGAAAGAGTCTAATAAGGGAAATTGTTTCATTAACTGTAATGCAGTCTTTAGGACGGGGGGGGGAGAAAAAAACATTTAGAGCGCATCACAAAGATACGACGGCCAAAAATCCCAGATAATATCTACTCTCATTCGAGGATATTACATTATATTGATACGTCGGCCGGCTCCAGGTGGCACGGGCTCGAAACGTTGTTAGTCACAATAAATCAGTTGAGACAAAGCATTACTTGCCCTCATACATAATGTATTAGTTATCAGAGCTCCCAAATTTTTGGGAAGGTTAATTTGAATAAATAAACATGCAAAGACCAAAACTCAAACGTGAGTCAGTTCAGTCGACGTCTCCACAGTTTAAAACACATGATGGAGTGCACATTTTAAGTTTTTTTCTGTTGGGGAGGGGGGGGACGCTTTTCTTCTGCATCGTCTCGGAACTGTTTCACGACCGTCATCCCAAAAAATTATTCAGGCTAATTCCCCAAATCACTCAGAGCATCGGCTAAGTGGAATTCAAGACTGATTTCGCCATGTGATACCCGCGTGCCTGCAGCCCTAAAAGCCTCCGTGTGATTGATAAATACACGAATTGAGGAGACGTTTCGACTGGGAAAAAGCCCCCCCTGCTCATTAAAAATATGGTGTTCGTAATGAAGAGGAAATAGAATTAGCACTGAGAGGGATGAAGGGGAGCAAATTGCTGCAAACATTGTAGAGGACTGATCGGGCAGGCGGCCTCCTCCTCCTCCTCCTCCAGCCACAGCAGAAAGTCATTATGTGGGTTTTGGATATAGGTTCCCCATGACCGCATATTTATTATCTATCTAAATAGAATCACTTACCTCTGATGCTGCCTCTGATAGCCAGTCACCACAAATATCAGTTCCCCCCGGTGCCTCTGCCTGCAATTTTACATAAGGCCAAATGATTATTTGCACGACCAGACAGGATTGCATTTTGTTGTTAACTTGATTCGCGGTTTTTTTTTTTTCCTGTGAGGAATAACTGTTTGTGAGGGAAGGGAGGGGGGAGGATTTTCTTTCCCATTAAGAGTGTAAATTCAACACTGTTTGACATCCTGTATGGAGAAAAATGAGGTCAGTGGTAGAAAGTCAGAGTACTTTAAAAAAAAAAAAGATCTGTGACTGTGATGTGGCCACGAGTCTCCTCTGTGATCCCGTGTCTTTATCCACCGCACCTTTTAGCCTAGTCGTCTGTGCGGCCATTGTTCAGACGTTAAGAGTTACAGCAATAAATATATGCATCACAGCTGGGGCTGCCGCACAATGCCTATTCATGAAGGCAGCGTATGCGGCACTCACAAGCATGTATGCACATAGGTATCGGCCCATTTGTCAACCTTGGAGAGCTAATTATCTCATACGGCGCGATATTGTTTTGGAGCCGCGCGTTTCATTGTGCAACATTAAAACATACGTGGCGGAGGCAGCAGAAATGGTTTCCATGAGTATGAATGCATTAGAAAATTTTGGGAGGGGATGTTGTATTAGGACTCCACAGGGATATCAGCATGCTGCACCTCTTTTGGTTTGTCATTCATCTTCCTCGGCGAGGGCGGAGAAAGAACCAGTGGGTAGTGACGCCTTCAGCCAACTTGGCAGGTTAATGAAGGTAATTTGATTTCATACATAATGGCTGCCCATGCCACGCGGGGCTTAATTGCGCTCTGTGTCTGGGCGTCGTTTTCGTGGTACCAGCCGAGGCCCCGTGCATTTCCTGAAGGTTGTGCGGCGGCAAACAAGTTCCTGATTCAAGCGAGACGGAACAGATAGCTCAGTTTCTCATCTGCTAATAGTTTATCTTATTTCCCAGGCAGCTGTGAGCTCTGCCGTCTCAGTGTGACGGCCGCGGCTCGGTTTTAGTGAATCAAGCTAGTTCATTACTGCATGGCAAACAAACACCGTAGTGGGCCTTACAGTTCTGGGATGACTCTGATGGAACACGCTGGCGTTCACTCCGTCTTGTTTGTTGCACCTCGATTTGATATCATCCGTTTGGAATCAGTTTTTGTGTGATTTTTGCTCTCGGTCGTCTTCGGCGGCTTTTCAGAGATCTTTCACTTGTATCAGCGGTGTAATCTTGAAACAGTTTTATGTATTGAAAATGTTCATTTGTACTTGTCTGTTGCTGTCAGTGTAAATAAGATATAATAATTGGAAATTCTATAATTAGTCAGGCGGCTTAAACCTGAAGCAAGCAGCCGCGCTGTACTGCAGTGTAAAGGTGTCAGCATGTGGATATGGAAGCCTGAAGTGGTCAATATTAAATAAAAAAAAAAGAAGAAAGATATGAAATGAATAAATATATGGCAAATACTCAGAACGTATTAATGAAAATGTGAAATAGTGTTTTCAACTTTTAAAACTCAGCTCAAAGTACATTTTTTATTTAATTCCATCAGTTTTTATTATTTTAATGTCCATTTTTAAGTCTTTTTGTTTTCTTTTTTTTTTTTATATTGACACCAGACCGGAGCAACGACCAATCATAAAACAGACTTTCTGATGAAAACTGTCATTACGGAATGAAATCAATAGATAAAAGACATTTTTAAAGAATTCTGGAATTTGAGAAACCTGACAATCGTTAAACCATCGTGTGAGTTTTACTTTAGTTTAATTTCTTTAAAACTTGTGTTGTCTGTACTTGTGTATATTATTCATCTCAGTATGTATTGTTTATTCTACATTGAGAACCTTTCATTTCCATATACGGAAAGTTTTTTTTAAATTTAAGAATGTTTTACACATTTTATCTAATGGCTGATGTGGAAGCAAATCATCAGAGCTGCTGACAAAAGACAAAAATGGTGTTTCTTGTCACGTGGCCTTTTTAAGGTTCTTTTAAAGTGTCTAAATACAATAAACAACAAGAAAACATAGAATGGGATGGGCAGTGCACAGCGTAATGAAAACCTACCTGGGATATGACATGGCCATGAAGTTATTGATTGCCGTTAATTGATCATCTGAAGAATTTCTTGGTCAGAATCAAATGAAATCACAAATTGGAGTCTGAAATCCTCCATCCTAAAGTTAATTAGGGACGTCTTCTTACCCTATAATTGGATCCTAATCAGCAGCGGGGTTCAAGCTATTTTCCTAAGACCTCTTCGTCTGATCATTATCTACAAAGCCGTTGTAGATATTATAGGCCATATTCCTTTTACTCTGCCATACAATCTAAATGGATCTTGTTTCAAAGCCTCAAGGACAGTCAGTGATGAGCTCGGCTGGATTGCTCATCCCTGCTTATCTCCATCTACAGAGATGTCTGTAAACATCATAATGCACAGATCAACATAATAACTGTTGTGTTGCACGGAGTGTCTGTACTGAAGCAAGTTGCGGATATATTGTCGAACACTCGAACTCAACCGGTGCGTGAGACAAGCAGCTGTACGTTTCACTGTCGGTCTGCGGAGGAAGTCAGATCTTAATTCTGTTGTTTCATTATCTGAAACCTTTTTTACTGCTGCACAGTAGTCGAAGACAACCTTGTTAAGTCAGAGGTTACGGGAGCAGATGCCCATTCAGTGACATCAAATAATGAAGGAGGAAAAGTTGTGAAAATGTGTGTGGAATACGGCTGTGGTGGAAAACTCTGCTCAGACCCGGTTAATGTACTCAAAGTACTGAAGTACAGACATCGTGCAGCACCGGGCTGTTACCGCCGGGTATAAATAGTCCCTGAAATATGCTGCAGGTTTATACTATAATGTTCGAAAGTGTTTGAAGAGTCCACACTGGAGAGATTACTCTCAAGGGTTGTTGTGGTCTAACAATGAGGTGATGCTTGCTGGCTGGATCGTACGGCGCGTCGGCCCGGGCGGAGTCGGCCCAGCTGTCCGTGTGCCAGCGTGGAGCCGCTTCCGAGCCAAAACAGACCACGTGTACAGCTGCAGGTCGCCTCTGACCCTCGTCAGCCGGACTCACGACCACCAAAATGTGTTTGCGTTGGCCGGCTGCGTTGTCCTCTTACTGTATAACGATGCTCAGTCAATGCCAGGCGTGGAATACAAAAAGCCACTGGACTCTGTAGAGTGCAGAGTGGATAAACACTCCTACAGATTCTCATAATACCGAGCTAAAAGCCTGCTTCTTCTTCACCCCGCTGCCTACTTTTACAAGTGGCTGTACAATTAGCCGTAGCAATCCCTCACATAATGTGCGCGTGTGGTCCAAGTCCAACATTAAGCCTTTGCGTTCAGGTCCAGTATTTGGTTGTTCTGTAGGTGTTTAACTACGACCTTAACGCAAGTTTGACTTCTCCCAGACACAAGAAACCAGTTTTAGGAGTGAACTGAGCTGAACTGAAGCACAGTGCCTTGGCATTTCATGGTAGGATGACCATGTAAAAGAAAAAAAACGGAATAGACTTAAAATAAATAACTGGTGCATAAAAGGTAGAAATCAGCCTTTTTATAATTCATGAAAATCTATTTCACAGTGGCCCCACACCAGCCGGGGTGGAGGCATTTAGCCCAATTAACCTTTTCAACATCAGCGGATCACAAAGTGGTCGTGAGTGACAAGCGGATGGAAAAAAAAATGTATATAATCAAAAGTAAATGTGACGGAGGCTTCGTAATGGGCTGGTGCACTTGTTTGATGACAGCGTTAGCTAACATCGTCATACCGAGTGTGTTGTCGTCACGTCGAGCGGTTCTGTTGGAGTGAACAACATTTCTTTTTTCTGTTTAGTTGAATGTGAACAACATGCATCCACTAAGCTGTGCCCCCCTTCCCCTTGTTCTCAACGTAATGGTTCTCATCTGTTCCAACATTTCTTCTTTTATGCTCCTCGCAGACTTTTTTTTTTTTTTTTCCTCGGGATGATCAACCTCAGCCTGGCATCACCTACGACGAGCAGGCTGCCGGCCAGCTTTTCACATCATGCTGAGTAACATGTGGAACAGTCGTGTGGTCTGTTCAGTTTGATGTAACTGAGCCTGATGTTAGAGATGAAGCAGATGAAGGGGAAAAGACAATTCAGCTCAGCGTCCAAGCTTAAGAAAAAAAAATAAAAATACGTGTGTGGTTGCATGTGTGTGCATTTATATTGTTCACTCTTTCTTTATGAAATGTTTTAATCCTTTGTGGCGGCGCGCGGTGACTGAGTAGTCACGTCAGGCCGACTTTCCTTCAAATATAGAAACTTTCCTTTTATAAGGTCAACATTCATGGTCGTTTGGCTTCATAATCTACCATAAAGCCAAAGCCAAAGTCCACTTCTGAAAATGGCTCATTAAGATTTTGATCAATCTTGTGCTCTCGGTGAGACAGACGTAGGAAATGCCATCAGAAAATTGCATTTCCCAATGACATTAGGCGCCCAGTTGACCATCCAATTCCATGTGTTTCTATTGAGATGTTAAGATCTGATATCATTTGGGTCAGAAAACCGGCTTTTTTTTTTTCTCTCTAAGTGAGGCAATTAAATTTCCTTGATGGTCTCTGAGAGCACTTAGCTTAAGAGAATACACTTTTAAATCAAAAAGCTTTCAATCATCTCAAATCATATTTGAGAGAAATCTGCCCCCGAGTGTAGTGTCACATGCAATGCAATAGAGCATGTGACAGACCCGTGCTGAGATTGGCAATGTTGGGAAAAGGTTATTGTGCATGTCTCCGTCGGCCGTGCATTGGCTGCGACATGTTGTTTGTCGACTTTACAATTTAACTTCAGAGACAGGACAAGATAAGAGACGCTAACCTAAAACCGAGGAGAGGCCTGACAAACTGAGACGGACGATATCAGAAAACACGTGGAAGAGAAAAAGATATTTATTATACGCCCTGTCTCACACTGATATCAAATAAATCTGTTGTTATTTCAGACTAACAAAGACTGATTGGAAGCTGTGAACAATCATCAAACTTACAAATTAAACTAAATTAGCCTCCAAAATGTTGATCTCACATCCATTAGGAAGGAAATTTAGGCAGAAAAGATTTTATTCTTATAAGCAACTGCACATCTTTGCAAAATGCAATTACACTGACGACTTAATGTTTTTTAGTAGCGTGTGGCAAGCAGTCGCTGAATGTTGTTTTTCACATGCCTATTAGAAAGAGGACTGACATATGTCAAGCTAATGCTAACAAATGTTATGAATTTGGCTAAATTAGCTGGAATCGAAAGTTTCCCCAAATGCAACAAACAGACAGACGGAACTGATCCAGGACCAGCTCAGAAACGGTGGAGAAAGTCGTACTGAAACTGAAGTTAGCATTAGCTTAATGTTAGCTCACGCAATTGGATGCAGATGTTATATTCTAATATGTTAACAAGCGTACACACTCATATACGGGGTGTGTTTGGATGTATATGGGATTGGATCACAAAAAAAGGGTGTGGCTTTTGAAATATTGCATGATTTTGAGCGGTGTTGCCAACTTTTACGACGTTTAGCCATTGAACCTTTTGGACCGACCGCATTTCAGCTCCCTTGAAGAGTCTCCAGTGTTTCACAGTGAACGTGCTCTCACATGGCAGCTCACTGAACTGACTGTATTTAGTTAGTGCAGCAGTAGGTTCAGTTGTCTGTTATGAAGGTGCGAATGAGATGTCAGTGACCCACATTGTGTTTCCACTGAACGTCAGCCTTCATAGATGGATGTAGACATTAGATATGAAGTCATGACAGCCGCTTCACTATAACAACTTCTGAGGCTGAAGATAAAGCTGGTTAGAGTCGGTTAAGTTTAGACGAATCTTTTGGCTTTAGCTACCTGATAATATCGATATCACGCTGCGGAGAGGCACAAAACTTCACCAACACCTACCTCACCAGTGGTCTTAGATTAGAAAGAGGAGGAGGAGGAGGAGGAGGGAGAAATGTATAAATTAGACCTTAAACTGGCAGTGGACAAGTTTCATGCTTCAGCAAAGAAAATATTAGTTGCGTAATGTAACGGCTATGTAATAATGACACCGAGGAAGACGAGAGGTGATGGAGACGGGTTGGCAGCCTGGCATCACTTCTGTCTGCTTCCACGTCTAAACAAATTCATCGGAAACACTTCGGGGGAGGAAAGGTCGCCTGTTTCCACTTTAACTACGCTCTTTGGAAATGTAAATCTAAATGTAAAGTTTTGGGGGTTTTTTTTACCAACGGATATCCAACCACACACCTCCCACTGTGAGTTCAAGATTACTCATCAGAAATGTTGATGTTTTTCACAGGGAGAGAAAAGAAACAACTGACACAGGGACACAGAGTTAGAGCTTACTGAGGGAAATATATTTCATTTCTTTCTCCGTCTTTACGAATAGATGAGGACATATACATCTATTTATTTTTTACGTTTTTTTTTAATCACACTACTGATTGAATGTAATCTGATGGGTCTATAAATCAGATCCTTCCCATCCAGGCTTGACTGCATGTCCCTGGTATATTAATGTTACTGTATTTTAGACATTTGAATTAAATGTTGAATGAAGTTTTATTTAGTAGTCAACAAATTCCCCCGTTATGTTGTCAGTTGCATGAAACATTCACATTTTCACGCCCACCATTTCCTTTCAAGCCTCTCATGTGTCGGTAGCAAACATCTCTGATGGTATATTTAGCAAGAAAACACAAGCAGTGTTTTTAGTTTGTGAAGGTGAAACTATTCTGAAATCAAACCCTTCACTCCCTCTAACTACCTGTTCACCGGTTTACCATCCTGCTCTATTTTATGACAGCTACGCTAATTAGGCAAGTTTTATAACCAGGTTTACTTAACTCTGTCATGCAAGGGATAAATTACCATTCTGCACTTCTCACTTAATCATTTTAATTACCACAGGCAATTTATCAGGCTGTCCTCAGGCTATGAATAATTAGAAAGATTATTAGATGAGAGTCTAAACTCTATATATCAGAATATAAATGGAAGAATAGTTGGTGTATTTTCGAGGAGACATGGAAACATGCGATATGAGTTTTTTATTTTTAAATCCTATATCATATTATAGTCGCTAACCTCGTGACATGTGCTCAGTGCGTTATTCACAGCGTGTCCTCCCTCGCAGAGATCATCAACAACAGACAGAAGGCTCGCCGTTCTGCAGGTTTACACATTTTAATGCTCGTGTGCATCGGGAGCGTGTTTCGGGAGGGGCTGGCCCTTTGCTGACTTTGTCCTGACATTCATTCCTACACTATATCAAGCAGGGGAAAAAAAAAAAAAAAGGGATGCATCACACAGCCCTCCTCCACATGGATCAAAGAGGGGTGTGCCACGCCGCTGTGGGCTTACTTGAGAGACTACCAACATGAAAATACCACATCCCGGTCCTCTGTGGGGGGCCGGTCTGTAATTGTGTCTTGTCAGACCTCCAAAGTCCCTCTCACAGCTTCGTACCTGACATTTTCCTCCAATGAATTTATTTTTCATTCTTTTTGGTATTTTGGCAGCAGTGCGACTCGTGGCCAAATTTAGATTTTTTTTTTTTTTTTTGTTTCTCCCACCACGTGTGCCGCCAGCCAATGATAAAACAGTGTGTGGAAATTGCACTTTGTATGAAAAAGAGGAAAAATAAATAAAAAAAAAGAGTCAAGAAAACGGGCGAACGCACCGGTGTTCCATCAGTTCATGATTCATTGTTTTGTATTCGCCTCGCTGCAAAACGTTTTTGAAGGAAAATGGCCACGGAATTCACGGAAAAGCCAAATCAGCGACTCATCTACAGAATCAAGTTACCACGAGGCTTTTGTCTGCGACCGACCAAAACCAGGAGGGAGACGTGCTCTGTGTCCGACATTGATTTCACTCTGAAAGTCACTCGTGCAGACGCAGATGCTTTAAATGCATCAAATCGCATAAAATATGGCACAGCTGCATAATGAAGGAGCCTTTTCCCACAACAAAGACCCCGAGCTCTCACCGCCACAATGCATAATGTGTTTTTTTTTTTTATTATTCTGACAGTCACAGGACATGTACAGTTTAAGGGCCACAAGAAACAGGGTTTTTTTAATTTCATTTTCCAAGCCAGCGATGCCTCAGAAAAACAGAGACATGAGTGCCTACTACATGTATTTCTTGAAGTTCTGTTACGTATTAAACCGGGCCTACAACAGCATGCAGGGCAGCCTGTTGTGTCATGTATGAATGAGTCGCGGCAGTCTGGCTAATGTCGGGTGAGTTGGCGTCACCACCTGCAATTTCTCCGGTGGTTTCTGACGTGGAGGCACCGTCAGAGTCTCTCCCTCGATACGTTACAGAACAATCCATTGTTGCTCATAATAAGGTCCATACAGTTGGGATGATAATACAGGTAATGGGTCAGTATCTTTCAGTTATATGCAGTTAGCTGCACAGTGATTTTGTGTACGCTTAGCTTAGCTTAGCTTAGCTTTGCCACATGGTTGCTCGTGGAAGTATGGGTAGACTATAATCATTGTGTTTTTGTTTTGTTGTCTTGTTTTCTTTGGGAATTGCATGTTGAATTCATGCTAATGTGTATTTTCAGACATATTCAAACTAAAGAAATGCCCACAAATTCAATGCAGAGGCAGAATTTCTGCCAAAATTCACTTAGCGTTACCTCTGAACAACCTTTATTTGATGAAGCAACCGGGCTGGATGGAGCTGAAAAATAGTTTGGATGTAATATATAATTTCTCCTCATTTGCCCCACAGTCTTAGTAACTGCTAGCTCTAGTTTTATCAGGAGGGTGTGGACAGACTGCACGACCTGAGTGGCACAAAATGTCGCTGGCTGTTTCTTCTCAGCAGCCGGTAATGAGCTCGATCAGGAGGGCGTGACAGACGGGTCTCGTGATCCCCCCTCAGTTCTCGCCTCCAGTCTGCTGACATGACGACCGACCGAGGAGAGACTCTGCAGGCTTCTCACCAGCAACCATTGCTGCTTGTGTTTACTAGAATGCATGACAGATATATGTATATATACAGTGTACTGTATATATATATTTATAATAATGAGGCTGCTGTCATTGTGTTGCATCTTATTTGGTTTTGACATTGTAAATTGCGGGTGGAACTGTGGGTGTTGTGTGCTGACATATTACTTCACCTGTCAAGGAACTATTTAATGACAGTGGCGACAAAATAAAGGAATCCACTGCACCAAACTACGCTGAACCCCATTCAACACCACGGATGTGACAGCCATATTGTTGTAATTCCTTTTGTTTTCATTTCTTACTGGATTTGATGAGCATATATATTACAGTTTTCCTCAAAGTCAGAGCTTTTTACTGTCAGTACAGGGCCGCGAAAGACTTCTCAGTGGCTGTAGGCGACAATTTCACTCACTAATCTTGGAATAATAACGCTGTAAGGCCCTAAGAATTCAAGGAGTGCTGACCGCTAGATTTAGTTAGCTTCATCTCTACCAGTACAGTGACAGAAACTACAGTAAAAACGAATGTCCCAACACATCGTTCGATGCTGCACCTCTGAATTACTGTAGTGCTCCTTGAAATCTCCCTCGTGCTAACACGCTGTATGTTGCTGGAGAGGACTGAAGATTAGCATATGACATGACAGATTACATTAAATCATGTCTGCGCCGTACTTTATGACATTAGCCTCTTAGCCCGGGCATACAGATGCATGCAAATGCTCCCCGAAACCCTCTTATTTAAATCTGCTGCGTGACACGGCACCTTTGATATGATTATTAGTCATCTAAGCGACTTGACTTCAGCCCTCATCAGATAGGAGATGTCAGCGAAGGTGAGGAATGATGGCCGCTTTGAACGTGAACCCTGACGAAAAAACGCTGAAAAGCAGACTGATAATGTTATTTAACAAAAAGGACGTATATGTGGTGGATAGAAACGCTTTAAACATTAGACAGAAATAACGTGCCATCATCCCCCCTCGAATGTGGAAAGAGGAAAGTTGTCGAGGATGCGGTTGTTCTTTTCGTGCTGTCCAACTCATTAGTAACAGAAGTCCGTCCGTCTCAGTCAGGACTGCGGCCCAGATGGCTCCCCAATCTGCCCCGTGTAAAGAGTGAATCATCATAATCACACATAATCTGCTGTTTAACACATGCCTTTTGCTTCAATTTTTAAAAAATTATCCACTACAGTAATACATAAATCAACCTCTTCCTGTTTTGTTTTGTTTTTTTGTTTTTTTTGTTGACACAGAGATTTTGTCGCACGTTATCTGGAGGACGTCAGCGATCTTGATATTTCAGCCCCCGTTTTTCCAATTTACAGTCACATCCAGTGTTTGCATATAGCGATACCCGCAGTGTCGCACTCTTTTGGGAGGCAGGGATTGTAGATACTTCTCTCCAATTATTCCCAGTGTCATCGGAGAAGCCCCCAACACCACTCGAGTGTCTTGTCTGTGCTCTCTGGTCTTTAATCTTAATTATAAAGCTATCATTACAGCATGAACCCTGGGCTGCCAACAGTGGAGCCCTGGGCTCATCTGCTCTGAATCAATCAAACCAAGTTCTGCACTGGAGGACTTTTTTCTCTTTTTTCAATCAGGTCATTTTGATTCTCCCTTATCTCATTTTCATAATTATGCTTGTCCCCTTCTCTAATGGAGTGAAAATTTCTCTACCTCCTGAAGCTTTACATGGTCAAGTCTGAATATTTAAACCGCGTCGCAACCTTGAACATCCGACCTTCGCTTCAGAACTTTGTGACAATAACTGCTTTTATTTTCTGGAGCAGGCGAAGCCTCAGCGAGTACTCCAGAACATCAGATGTGTTCCCCCGCAGTGCCTGTTAATGGAGCCTTGTTAATAGTGGCGGATGAGACGAGAACAAAATAACTTGAGCAGTTTATTGTTTATGAGAAGGTGTTAGATATGGAGTTATGTGTCTGTGAAACGCCCTCATTCACACTCAAATCGTCGGCGTCTGCTGTAAATCAAGGCAGTAAAAATTGGATGACAGAGAGAAAGTTGGCAGCAGCCAATGACAAATTCTCCCTATCTTAAACGCAGCTGACACCCTAAAGCTGTGATCAAGTGGAGTGATCAGAGGCGCTCAGCACTCTGCTGAGTGTATGTGTGTGTGTGTGTGTGTGTGTGTGTGTGTGTGTGTGAGTGTCAGCAGGTTTTTGTTTAAAGTCAAACTGAAATAACACGTTTTTTTTAAGAAGTCAGTGTAAATATTTGTATCCGTGATGTTTCTCTTGACTTTTATTTTAATCTGTTTGGTCAAATTTACCAGAAATAAGATTTTTGTTTGTTTTATTAATGTTCCTGCCGGGTTAAGCAGCCTCTACATTAGTATTCACCAGGCAGAGTTTGGATTTGTGACGCTGACTAACAGCGACAGTAACTCGACTGGATCAGTATCTCTGTGGGCGGACGGCGCTAGAATTGGTTCCTGATGTCACTTCGGTTCCAGTGGCTACACGGGCCCGTCGGTGACGCGAGGTGACGCTCCCTCCACCGCTCTGCTGTGTGATCTGAATCACGGTGTAACATGAAATCAATCCTTTGTCCTGTAAGATGAATCAGTACAACATGCACAGAAAGGAGCACCTGGGAGCCTTGTGGGAGCTAACGTATGCTAGCTTCCACTTTCTGAGCGCTTTCTGGGTTGAATATGCTAACTAGCCTGCTAGCTTCCAATTTCCTTACGTATAGCCGATATCTTAAGATGGCAATAGACGATAATACATAGCAGTGATATATGATTAAAGCCCAGAACCAGCAGATAAAAAGTTGTTGCGTTTTTTTACTTCCTTATCCAGTATTATCGAGAATTATGATTTCTGTTTCACTGAAAAAGTTAATAAGTTCTAACTTGATTTCTAGTATATTTTAAGTACCGGTAGACGTCAAACGCAGGACGTAATCTGTTCTTTTCTGACCCGATACAATACCCAAAGTACAGAGCTTCAGTTTAACGGATAGTGAACTTATGAACCTCTGAAACTCGAGTGAAATCTGACACAAAGACAATCTGTACGTCACATCATTCATCATTAAAGACGCTGGAACAGATCAAAGAGTGGCTGAGTTGAGCCCCCTTTTTTTTTTTCCCCAGCGCTGCAGGTAACGATACCGCTTCCGACGGCCCGTGACACGTAGTCATCGCACAAAAGGGAGAAAAGAGGCTGACAAGTGAGCGCATGACAGAGGAGAGATTATGTCGAGTTCAGAGGTCACATTTTCTTTAATGTGCAAACCCTCTGAAATACCTTTTTATTGCCGTCTGGGAGAAAGCAAAAGCCTTCCTTTTAATGCGGTAGAACAGAGGTCCTCATTGGGTTTAAAATATGCAAAGAAGTACATGCTAACATTGAGCACTGCCTACATTATTTATCCTCCTGGAAAGTGTTTTATCAGCACCAGGCCCGCTTTAATTTTTACTTTTAAGTATTCAAATTAGGGCGGACCTAAAATATCTACCATGTAAGAGAGAGAAAAAAAAAAGAGCTCTTTTTACATTTAATTTCAAAGTTAAAGCTCACAATTCTCATATCTCTGGTCGTAGTGTTTTGGCTTATTGCAGATTCTGGAAGGCTGCAATCGCGACACGCAGCAATCGCTATCATTTTTTTCTTCGTTGTGGCTGAAAAACAGTCGAAAACGCACGATTGTTCAACCTCTGCTCGTCGTCCGATGAGAAAATTCACTGCTGACTGACCAAGTGCTTTAAAAAAAAAAAAAAAAACTGTTATTGTTCATTTATGATATGAAAACAAACACTTAACGGTTTAAACTGAAATATGTGATTTTCTAAGATTACTATGTGAAGCGAGGACTGTTTCTTTTCTTCGTAGATGTAGTTCCACTTCGAGCAGATTACTTCAGACCACTTCAGGCGTTGGTGAGATTTCGAGAGTGGACTTCGAGCGCGGGAACACGGCGTGTGTGTGTGTGTGTGTGTTTGAGAAACGCGATATATTATTCACAGCAACGCCGCAAGGTTATGAACCGAGTTACTCGTGTCCACTTTCCCGTCCTCGGCGGTTGATTCTCCCCCTGATGTGGACTTTATTTACATGGCAGGAGGTTTTAGAGGGAGAGGGGAAAAGCTTTTACTGTGGTTTACATTGGCCGTGTATCACTGGGCTTTACTGAAAACTAAAGAGCTGTTCCTTTGCTTTTTAGCACTCAATCTTTCCCCCCCTCCCCTCCCCCGCTCTTTATTCCCTAACACCCATCACAAATTTGGTCTGGTATGTGACTGCTAATTTATCCTTCCAATGCATGATATCCTGTCATCTCCTCATTTGTCCCTGAGTGTTTCTAATCTGAGATAATCCCAGTCAAATCCTTTGATTGTGTGTTTGGACCCGATCCATCGCTAAAGAAGCAATTTTAATGGGCTTCATGGCACTTGGTGTAAAGTCATTTATCTCGTGGATTGGATGTGAATGCTTGTTTTAATAAGTGCTCTTCATGAATAGTAGGAGACATGCCATTTAATTAGGCGGAGTGTAGACCTGTCCGCTCTCCACAACTTCTCCAGGCTTTTCTCTCTTTTTTTTTTTTTTTTTTTTTTGGACTTGGAGTGCTGTGCAGGACTCTTTGTATGAAGATGAAACTCTTGTGCGTTCTTGTGGGTTTTGAAAGGTTCTGACAGGAGTTCCAACAGGCGGTTGAGCAATATAAACACTGCAAACACTGATAATGAGCAAAACTTTTGAAATGTTACGGTGCTCAATCGTGTGTCAATAGCAATCTTTAACCACACGTCCAAAAATAGAGACAGTAGGTTTGTTTATAGTCAGCTGAACTCACCACACGCTGTTGATTTAATATCAGAGGTTAGAAAGATGTGCATGAAGTTTACAGTGGTAGCAAAGATTTACCACTCATGCTTAATTCAACATTTTTAATCAGTGTTTCTTTCCTTTCACCAATAACTGCTGTTAGCAGATCTTATCAGCTGTAGATACCTAGCATTTGCAAATTAGCAACTGTAATGCTAAAAGATTGAAAACTCTTTTTCCAGCTGTAAAAAAATGCAAATAATTTGCTAGAAAAGGGTCTTAAACATGTAATTGATGGATGTATAGATGGTTTTGTGCTAAGGGCCGCAGCAGCTGATCATCCACGTGGACGACACGGAGATAAAGAACCAGGATGTTTCTTGTCTTGCAAAATGTAGGATGCTAACTGCATACTGCAGGTTTCTGGAGTGCAGGACATTGTTGTTCCAGATGTATAAGCACCGTTCTGGCTCCCTCACAAGGAGTTTCTGCGAAACATAACGTGGTTCACTAATGATTTTGAATTTAGAAGTAACCTGCTGCAAGAGCGAGCTTGCTTTAATTGCTAAAGACTCGCTAATAGTCGCAGCCCTCATGAGGGCCGATAATCACACGATGGATCCTGCGTGACTTTGCTTCTGGGTTCTGGGTTTTGGACAAAGACACTGGAGGTCACTGAGGACCTGATATGATACGACTCACAGTCGTTTGCTGTAATTATTTTAAATAATTTATGTAATTATGTCCATCACACTCTGGATTCTTCTGTGGTTTGTGTCTTTGTTCTTAAAACATAACCGACCCAACATATAAAGAAAATAAGTGAACACAGCAGGACTTTTCCTTCTTCTTCTTCTTCTTCTTCTTCTTCTTCTTCTTCTTCTTCTTCTTCTTCTTCTTCTTCTACTTCTTCTTCTTCTTCTTCTTCCTCTTCTTCTTCTACTTCTTCTTCTTCTTCTTCTTCTTCTTTCTTTTGTGTTTGATCTGTATTTGAACACATTTTTGCACGGCACAAACACCAGAAGTTCAGTTTAAGCTGAGCAGAACTGGCGTCTTGCTTCCTGCAGTGAGTGTTGACTGAAAGTGTTTCCACAGCAGCGGTTCAAACACAGTGGATGGTTACCTGAAGAACGTGGGCTGGCGATGGCGATAAATTAATGCAAAGACTGTGAATGCTGTGAAACTGAGGCCTGCCAGAGAGAGAGAGAGAGAGAGAGAGAGACGGGGAAATTCCACAATCTGTTAGTCATTTCCCAGCAGTCAGCAGACGTGATGGTTTGTTGCAACACGCTGCTGATTTTAGCAAAAGGAGTCTCCTTCATTATGAAACCGTTGCCAACCTATGAAATTCCCAAACACATCCAACCTTTGTGACGTATCGCCGCCATCACTCTCTCGCTCACAGCATCTCTTTTCAGTCTTGACAGCGAGAGCAAAGAAAACTTCACTGGAAATGTTTTCTCTTTCTCTCTCTCTCTGTTTTTTTTTTTTTCCCCTCTCTCAGTTCGGCTGCTTCCTGTGCTGACGCGCCTCCACTGCGCTGCCGTGATTGGCTGCTCCCTTTTTCACAACTTCCTCAAAAAACACAAACACACAGAGCAATCAGCTGAGCGTGTGAGTGCAGTGGCAGTTATTCAAAAGTAAACATCTGTTTTTGACACCTTGATTCGTCTCTAAATGCTCACGTAGCACCGGCGAGGATTGTGAGGAATGTTCACGGGGAGAACAGGAAACTGAAAGTGTCTGGAAGCACTCAGACGTGAGAGAGAGACGACGTCTCTCAGCCACAACAAAGGGTGAAATATGGGCAGTGAGTACCGACCACTGTCTCCGGCAGAGTCATGTCGAAGTGTGTTCATAGGTGAGTACGTACGTCTAAAGAAACTCACATCACACTGAGGATTAGATTAGTTTTTTTTACACATTAAATGATAAATCTATAAACTGTTATTGCTTATCATCATGTTTCCTGTCATACAGATGTTGAGAGCAGGGCCTGTGTGGACCGAGCAGCTCCAGCCCTCCTCAGTTTTACGTAGAAAGTTAAAATTGGACTGAAATCAACTAAAACTTAAACCTCTTAACTCTTAACTCTGTATTTATGAGGCTCTCTGCTCTGACTTTAAGCAAGTGATGAGTAAAAGGACTCCTAGTTGAGGGATTTACGACACTTGGCTGCAAAGAAGAAATTATAAGGATGTTTTGGGTTTTTTGTGTTCTTTTATTTCGCAGTTTGAAGTTTTCGTGAAAATTAAAGATGCAGTAAACATTTTTTCACACGTTGGCTTTGAGTGCACAATCAACTAATACTGGTAGCTGAATAATTTGACGTATGCAGACATTATATAAGTCGCTAGCTTGAATATCTTAATCATATTTTAAGTTGTTTTTTTTACGTTTTAAAAGTTTCCATCTTCGTGAGTTGTTTGGGAGAACATCGCAGCACCGTGTTGATGTGAAGCTCCGGAAAATGTTTTGCAGGCTCCGAAAAAAAACTTAACTTGACTTTGCATCTCGTGTGACGATGAGTAGATAATGACTAGATTTTTACATTTTGAGTGAACTTATAACTTATTATGTGAACCGTCGCAAAGACACGATGTTGTTTCATTACATTAGCTGTAGGCTGTTAACTCTGTTGGTGTCTGCTGACGGGAGGCCATTAGTCTCAAGGACATCTTCCTTTTTTTTTTGTCCAGGTTATTATGTTACGTTATCTTTCAGTCAAGTCACTTAGTCCACTTAGTGCTGATTTCCTGCTGTGAGACACTTCATAAATACAGACCCAAAGGATGAAATACAGCCTGTCTTCATACATAGATTATGAATATGTTGAAGGTGCGTCATTCACAGTAACCTGCTGTAACCGTGACCGTGATCGGGAAACATTCAATGGATCCACCTTCGAGCCACCATCTCTGACTTACATCTCCATTAGCACTTTCATATTAAAGCTATTAAGACGTATTTAGAAAGGGAGTTTTTGACATTCATACTGACTTTCCGTTGAATGTATAATCTCGTTTTGTCGTTAGGAAGAAAAATATCTAAGTTGAACTCGAGGTTGGTCAGTGAAACACTGATCCCTGCCTCCATCTAGAGGTGCTCCAGGCCTTCGCTTCATGAAGGCCGCGGTGTTCATACACCAGTCAGTCCCCCCACCCAACCCCACCCAACCCCCCCACTGTAGCCAGATGGCTGTCACACAGGCGGTTCCTCGCCCAGACCATGCTGATTTCCCATCATTCTTTTGTTAATGAGGTCGTTAGCAATGCAACGGACAATTAAATTATCTCAATCTGGCATTTTCCTCGTTTGTTTACTGTACAGCGCTGTACGTTGTTCCGACGCCGCTTACTTTGACTTGCTCCTGTTTTTTTTCCGTCTTATGATTCATGTGCAGAGGAATTAAACCATCACCGACAGACCACCACTGAAGCTGTTTTCAACAGAGCTCTTGACGGAGTCGCTGTTGGCGCCGTCTCCTCTGTGATAGCTGGAGATCAGCGTCCTCCACCTGACAGACTTTGTCTCGGCGCGTCCTCGCCCTTGTGTCGGCTGCTGTTCCCTCTCTGCTGCGCAGTGGAAGTTTTGTTCGCCGTGTGGAGAGGGCGACTTCAGCCAGTTAGTCGAGCGCTCACCTTCATGTGAAACGCTGCCGAACGCTGACACCGCTGACAGTTAATTATGGGAGTCACAGATCACGCAGACGTGTCAGCTCGGTTTGCGATTGACGCGCCGCGTGTTTACATCTCTGTTGTAATGTTGTTTTCTAGTTATTCTCCCGGCAGCGGTGTATCCCTTGCTTAGCTGCAGAAGTGCCTCGGGGCTCGCCATAATGATCGTAAAAGCAGCACAGATTTGGGGGAATGAAATGTTAAAAAAGGGACTTGTGGGTATAATTGGTGAACCTGCCATCACAGCGACGTCGGGAATATTTTCGGTCAGGCTGTTGAAACACGCAGACTTTGCCTGTTAGCTCGACTGTCATGCTTTATATGTGTGTCTCCACACGGCTCCATTATTTTCTGCACAAACTCTCCGGCGCATACAAAAAATTATTCTGACAATGAGTGAAAAACCAACTAAAGCTGCTACCTTGTTAGACAGGAAGCAAACATATGAATGTTGACACGCAGTAGTATCACTGGAACGATGATACATTCTTTTTTTCTTTTTTTTTTTTAAGCCAGGTGGTTGGTGTCAGCAGCAGGGAGGTAAAGGAAGTGGCAGCCAGACACTTCACATTTATCTAAAAATGTCTGAATGTTTTTGACTAAACCCAAACTGAGGGTGTTGAGGGGAGGAAAGAAAAAAAAAAAAGTTTATCTGGCTTTTCTATTTCCCAGCTTGTCTGGGAGATATTAATGCAAGGTGAGATATATGCCTGGTCAGTAATAAAATCTGCTTACACAGAATCTGATGGGTTCCATTAAAAAACCCACCCTTTGATTAAAAGATTTTTCATCTGAAGATAGATTTTCACCTGAAGCAATCTGGTCCGACGAGAGGCCCAAAAGAGACAGGAGCTTCTGAGGCAGCAGTTTATTACCCGGCAGATGACAGCTAGCTCTCACTGCTGTCTCGCAGTGTTTTTCATGGGATGAAACCAACAAATCTGGCTTCTAGCTACCGTCCAACACTTAGCTTCTGACAAAGATACTGGCGAAAGTCTTGCTGGTTTAAAATCAGATATGCTGGTTGCAGCACTAAAAAGGAGCATTAACTGTAAGTGGATCTTGTGGTTAAATCCAGCCCCCTGGGCTCAGAACCACATGTCTGGCTGCCAGCGTGTGATATATACCGCCGCTCACCTTTTTATGTCCGACCCCCCTGACTGAAGCGTGGACGGATCATTTTACCGCAAGATATTAGGGAACCGTCAAAGCAGCTGTTGTTGAGTTGTGGAAGCAGCAAACAATGTGTTGTTGTTAACAATTAGCAACTTTCAGATGCTTCGTTTCACCCCTGCTGCCAAACACGATCCGAACATCAGGCCGGGCTGTGACACATACTGTAAAATCCTCTCTCCATTTTAATGAGTGAATTCGAGAAATGATGAACATTTCCACTCACACGTGGGTGAAAAATCTTGAAATGATAGTTGTGGTGTCAGACATCAAACTGGTGAAAGTCAAGGAAGTACCCTTGCCTCTTGCCAGATGCATGCTGGGAAACACTTGAGCCGCACACGATTCTGTTTAGGAAATGTCAGATATCTGTACATTGTTACAGGTCGGTTATCGCAGACACAAGTTTCATTCTGCGTCATTCTCACTGTGGAAATCTGCTTTTCAGAATAAAAGACCACAACCCTTTTTGATGACGTCAACATGAAGATGAAGGGATGAGAAAGTGACGCTTAAAGCTGCACTGCTCTATATTTGTTTTACGAACATTCGGTCAAAACCAGAATATGAAAGCTCATTGTGGTAAATTTGCAGAACCTGACCTGACCCGATTCCGTGGTGTTTCACAGAACTTCCCACGTCTTTTCAGTTTATTGATTTTAGTGTCAGAGCCCACAGCTTTACTGTTTTGGTTTAGTCACACAGCTCTCATCAACCTCATTTTCCGGCCACAGTGCACAGCTGGTTTCAACAAAATGCTCGGATCAAAAACCAACGGTTCACTTCCTGCTCGGCGACAATCAGCAGACTAGTGCCTCGCTGGTGAATCTATCAGAGCATTTAGCTGCTAAAGTCAATGCTGATGTGATGAGGCTCGTTGCTAACACTGTTAAACACTTCATATGGCTGAAGATCTTAAATGTTTTCCTTGTGATGTAGTTCAGGTGTAACAAATCAGCCGAGAAATCCCAAAACAAATCAATAAATGTAGCTTTACAGTTCATTGGTTGACTTGACTGACATGTTTTCAAATGTATCTGGTTATCTCAGGAAAACCACGTTTGTTATTCCATGAAAATGAAATCAAAGTCGTGATCTCGAGAAAACAAATAGAACTGAACTTGTTACCACGGGAAAAGTGTTGGAAGTAAAATGTTTAGTTTGCTTAGACCGTTTCAGTTATACCTTAAAATTCTCCATTGTTATTGTTATTTTGCTAAAAAAAAAATGTATGTTAGTTCCATAACTTGTTGTCCAATTTAATAATAATATGGACCATCGTGCAGCTGTTTTGTTTTGTGATATGTAGTTGATTTTTGTGCACTGATTCCTTCATAGTTCGACCTTTTGTAGCTGATAGCATGTAGATTTCTTCACTGCTCGAACTGATGAACAAAAAATCGTCACGTCAACTACAATTCTGATAACGCAGCTCAACTCTTACCATGTACAATCAAAAATACAGCATTTACTGTGTTATCTCTTTACTGAGTCGACTTATATTCATGTATTTCCTACTTTGCTTCCAGATTATGAAGAACAATCCAAAAAAATTCCAACGCAAACCACCAGGTTATTCTGTAACGGCACGGCAATTTAATCCTCACCAGTAAAAACATACGACATTAAATCAGCAGTTTACTTGGTATTTTTAAAAAAAAAAATCTCCCTCTGACATCTGTGGAAGCCGACTTGTAAAACCTCGTCTCTCCGAGGCTTTAATTATTGTTTGTTAAGCAGTTTTTTTTTTTTGGAAGGCGGGGATTTGTTTTTTCCCGCAGAAACTTATGTGATTTCTTGATAATTGTGTTTCTTTCCTTGGCTTTGTCTCTCTTCTGCTCTATTGTGTTTATTGTCTTGTCAGGATTTGTCAAAGTGTTTCAAGTTACTTTAGAAAACCCACCGATTCACTTCGCCACCGGGAATGCAATGATCGGGGGGGAGTGTGTACAGTGTGTGTTGCACGCTGTAAAAGGAAAATAAGACAGGAAATAAATTGCAGTTTGTGTGGGAATATTTTGAGAAAGATTTACAGCCGCGATTGGTTCTTAATTGACAGTTTCCTGACCAGCGGTGGACGTGAATCCTTGATGCAAAGTGAAAACAGCTCGTAACCTTCCGTCTCGTCCTCTTCTCCTGCAGAGACGTCAGAGTGCTTTATATGCAGGGATGTTGAACTTCAAGCCAGTGACCCACTGAGGAATTTCTGCGACTGCAAGAATTTACTTGCCCATCACGTGTGTCTGTCCACATGGATCCAGAGGGTAAGAAAGACTTTTTCCCCACGTAGGGAACGCTTGATATTTTTCAAAATTTCCAGTCCGGCTGTTTTTTTTTTTCCTCATTAGCTATTTGTCAGAATATGACGCAGGCGGGCAGGCGGCGGGGGGGAGAAACGTCTGTGTTGGATTTCTAACAGAGAATAAATGTGTTTGCCGTGTTAGCATTCCTTATTGAGACAAAACGTTGCTGTTTGCCTCAAGGTAATGAGCTACCTTTCAAATAGCAATACCAATTAGTTTTAATGAGGGTTGCTAACAGTGATAACACGTCATTGTTATACAGTTGAAACACGGAAGCTGAAACTGTGAGAAGTGCCTCATAATGGACTGGCGGGGATCCGGGAAGCCATCATGCACCTGACACCTGTCACCCACCGCAAAGTGTCTCATTAACATCTGTAGCACTCCTCCAGCCAGTCGCTGTATTGATACGTCGGCCACTGATGTGCTGTTTTCTGTACTTTACACTCTTCTCAGTTAATGAAATGTAACTTTCTGTAGGTGGCATACATTTCTCTCTTCCCTTTTCAGCCGCCGTGCTCGTTGCTGCTCATGCTAATTACTCTTCCTCCATTAATTCCCAGCCAACTGCTGCTGCGGCCAGAATTGTAAAACGAAATGTATAATTGCCTCGGTAGGAGCATTTTTCCCAAAGAGCAAAAAAGCAAAAAAGTTAAAAAAAAAAAAAGAAGACATGTGTTAATGTGGAAATGTACATTTAAATGCAGATTGTTACAACTCAGCTGCAGTTTTTCATGTTCTGTCATAAAACTCAACTGTGTGCAAGTGATTTGTTGTGACACGTGTCGTGAAAATATTCTTCAGAAGCTTGTCGGTTTTCATGAGCAGATTATAAACTGATACACTTTTCATTTATACGCTATATGATGACTGTTGAACAATGTTAAAGGGCATCATAATAATCACATTATGATACTATCAGCACTGGTTAGAGGCACTGCCGGATTGTAGCGTAGCATAGGTTTCAATAAGTTAAAGCTGCATTAATCTGTTTTTATGTGTGTAGCATGAAAACGCTTGTAGTCATCAACAACACAGAGACCAAACTCTGCATGGTTCATCACTCGTATCTGTTTCAGAGGCAGCAGACGTCTGTTATCTGCAAAAACAAGTGTTAAGGCTGAAATTAGGTGGTGGAGACCAAAACAGAGCTGAAAGGAGCCGCCAGAAATAGTTCCATAGTTGATGAATTTGTTTGCTAACATGTTTGCGTATCAACTTTTCAAATGCATAAGACAAAATCAAAATAAAACTTTGATAAATCCACTACACTTCATATGACCATCTGATTAATGTTTATAGATGAACTAATGAACTACACAGTGTTTTAATCATTTCTAAAGTATTATTAGTTGCAACTTTACAATAAACAATTGCTTAATATGTGTTTATAAATACATTTGTGGAGTTCAAGTGTCCCAAAGTGCAAAAAACCCCAAAGAAATTAAACAGGTGCGACGCAGCTTCAAGCATGTGGTTCGGCTTCTAATATAAAACGGAGAGCTAATTAAAGGGGAAGTCCACCAATTTCACCAGATTAGTTCTCTAGTCACGGGGTGAACTACTCAGCCTGTGAAAACAGTTGTGTATAGTCCCGTGTCGCTCTGGGGGACCTTTGTCGAGCCTGAGAAAATAACCCCGATGAGGTCATCAGAGTAATCGAGCCTCGGACTTTGACTTTTTGTTTGTGTTACAAACTCTGGTCATGAAGTTGGCATTTAACCGGCAGGGAGGATCTGATGAAGCGACACTATTCTGTTGCCTGATGGGAAGTATAATATCCAGTCTTTATGCAGATTGATCCACACTTGATACTTTAAGTCTGGAAATCTACGAATCTGTTCCACCAATTCTGATCGTCGTGTTTCAAATCTTGTATCTTGCAAGTCACCCTCAGCTTCATGGAAGTTCAAAACAACCTTTTTTTTTCTCGAAAGCCACTTTGACTGTAGAGCCAAAGAGCAGATAAGCCGCAAATTAAATCAATCTGTGTCAATTATGCTCTTCTGGACTGCACAATATCTGAACTTATCGGCGTGGTTTTTAAGAATGTCTGCTCCAACTCCAAACGACAACATCTAGATCTGTACCAGAATATACTACGTCTGCAAGTCACTCGGCTGTACTTTACTACGTGAATTAGTTATTATCACATACGACCATTGTATATTAATGAAGGACACAAAAATGTGCCTCTGCTGTGGAATAATTTGCCGTCGCCGCCGTCCGCCCCCCCTGCGAGCTCTGGGTCTCTTTTGATACTCCACAAGTGGTAGACAACATGCTACAGCAGACCTTTCATCTGCACCACCCAGCTGTCAGAGTGAAGAGCCACTTCCATTAAGTGTGTGTCTTCCCACTATACAATTATATACAGACACACACACGAGCTCAGCCTCGCCGAGCAGGCGCACACACACACACACACACACACACACAGTGCTCTCTGCTGAGCGTGTGTGCTGATACTACAAGACTACTTTAGTTTTTTGTGTGTGTGAGAGAAGCAGACAGAAAGAGAGAGAGAGAGAGAGTGTACGACCTTTTAGAGTGCTCAGGGTAGGGAGGCCCTTTCCCTTTTACGGAACAGAAATCAGCAATTGACCTGTCACTTTTGCTCTGATAGCCATCTCTGGAAAGCAGGTCATGCACATATGTCTAAAGTGCCTCTTAACCGCATTTTATGAAGCCAGAAAATGTAATCCAATAATGATTTGACTTGCGAGAGAGAGAGAGAGATGGAGAGAGGGGGGGAGAGAGTTAGCCAGCTGGGAGTGATAGCATGCACCGTTAGCACCGCTAAAAGCAGTTTGAGCACAAAAAAAAAAAGGACAAATTCCGTGCTGTTATTTAATTTCGGCCACAACAGTGTTGCACAGATGTTGTCGCCGAGCGGCGGGCAGACAGAATTTGAAACGCAACAACAACAACAAAACGGTGCTGGTGTTCATTTCCACAACTGTTGATGCGTACTTCAGCGTGTTTGCAGTCGAGGACTATCTGAATGATTATCATCTGCACTGAGCTGAACCATACGCTATCTTTTTTTAGACTGCCTCATTTGTGCCCCCCCGCCACCCCCCCACCCCTCTCCTTCCCAGGTTCCCAAAGACAAATAGCATGGCACAAAACTAATTAGTAACCAGGAACTAGTTAGGAGATGCCCTTTGAAAAACATGTCCTGAGGCAGGATTTAAATATAGGGACAGAGTCAGTGACTGAGTGTGCCTGGGAGATCCCGGCCTCCAGGCGCTGCAGCACTTTGACCCCTGACCCTCATTATAGGGAGTGCATTCCTGGAGGGGTGAAACCCCTCGCAGCACAAAGTACAAGGGCATGGGAGGACTGTATGGCTCACACCGCACCAGCTGAGCGTGGCCTGGTGTGTCTCACTGCCCAACCCAACGATGGCTTGAGAATATACAGAGCAAGGGCACGGGCTTTTGGAAAAGTAATGGCGTACAGGCTCTTTTCCGACAGATAACTGTTTTTCAGTCTTTGTACATCTGGTTTGCCTCCGTTGAAGTTAATGGCAATATTACTCTGTAAAAAATAAATAAATAAATAAATAAATAAATAATAATAAACATTGCTCCTCAGAACTTGTAATGCAATCCATCTGAAAAAAATAAGAATAAAAACATACATCGCTCGGAGGGGAAACAAGAATCGTCAGGATGGGCTTTTTGAAAATGCTAACAACTTGCTAGCTAAATATAGCATCGGTTCATCTGAGAGTGTGAACAGATCAAAGAACACAAGAAGAAGACGAGTTTACAGGCTGACATGGTATTAGATATATTTATCAAGTACGTGATGTAAGTGTGTGTGAGTGTGTGTGTGAGCCCTCGACTGCGAGTGTGCGTGCCCATATTTCCCTTTAATTACGAGTGGTGTGAATAGTGAGTTAAAGCCCCCTCCTCCACCCTCTCCTCCTCCACCCTCTCCTCCTCCACCCTCTCCTCCTCCACCCCTCTCTCACTCTCTCATGGGTTGATAATTCTCATCACTGCAAAACAGACTTGGTTTACATTCATTAGCCCAACACTCACAGCAATCAGGCCACAGGGCCAGGGGCAACGGTCCTCTTTATAAAATCACATGGCCCTAATAGCAGTGTTCTATAATTATATGCCATTAACATCTATCAGAATGTGCTCCCAACATGCCGCGCTGCATATTCGCCGCGGATTTGGCAGTTTGGTGTTTGTACAAGTGCTTTTTCCCTGTTATCCTCATCTTCAGTCAGCTCGAGCGTTATCGCCAGCATGTTGTGGGGTTTTTTCCTTTTTTTGTGCGGTTCTGTCATGTGAAACATGTTTAAAAGCAGCGTCCTACTGTTACAACGGACAGTCGCTGCTTTTCTGTTTTGTGTGTAACTTTCTGTTGTTTTTTTCAGCGCCATAATTAAATTAGCTTCATTATGCACAATACAGATTTGGGTTCAAGATGCAATCGCATTTTCCCCAAACATAATTACTTTATTGATCAAAACACAACTAATGATATGTCACTCCGGCGTGTCACTTTTCAGTAAGTCCGGCTTTTTCAAACCTGTTGTTTTGATCGCTCGCCGTGACTAAATCACTTTTTAAATTCTTGTTTCCTCGCAGGGATGTGGGAGTGAAGACAGGCTGCGATGCGTCATCTGCAAAGGCAAGGTGAGTCCATCCATGAGCGCGGACGTGTTTGTCTCACTCTAAACATTCAGTGAGATATGTGATGATGTTTCCTTTTAATCTTCCTGTGTGAGACGTGAGGCAGCGAGCACTTAAACAAACACCGTTTAAGTCGTTAAACAGTGGCTGCACATCTCACGACAGCAGATTTAAGCAGAGCAGATCCATAATACTAATGAGCAATCAGGTCTTTGTTTTGCTCCGTGATTCAGCCGGTGTGCCAGCAGTTGTGTTGCTCATGAGCTGTAAGCCGTCTTTTTTATTCCCTATTACTGCGGCCGAGGAAGAAAAAGAGGAGGGAGAAACATTACAATATTTGGCAAAGGATACAGGCCGTGTAATGACGAAATCTGTATTCATTTCATGAGCAGAAATTAATCACGCTTTCCTGTGGTACATTCCTAATGCAAATTCTCCGTCAACACATTGTGTCCCGTGTTTGTGAGTTTATTCTGTGAAATGGCGGGGCTGATGTGTCATCACAGATGGGGTTACACGCGGGATAAGGTGGCCACATTACTAACCATCCCGAGATTAGGAAGTGTGCTGTTGATGTGTTGTATGTATTCATGCGTGTGTCGTGGGTCAAAGCATCAGAAGCCGGCGACGGAGTGTTTTATTCATTGTTTGCTCCGCGGCGGCCAGGCGGTGAACTTTGCTGTCTGTTCTCCTGCGTATATGTATGGGAGGCTCCGCTCGGTGGGAGAAAATGTCACAGTAACTCTGACGACGACCTTTCGGGATTTTAAAATATTTTAAACATGAAATCATGCACACACACACCCGGACACACACACACACACACATACTGATGAAAGTTAAATGGAACATTTAGTCTGCGGGGAAGTCTGCGCTGATTGTTGTTATTCATCTAGGAATTTGTGTTTCCCCTTCGGGGCCAAAGATTATGCTGCTGAGCGTGATGTTTATTTCTTTACAGAAAACACGTCTCTATTAGCGAACGGGCCGCAGCTGGAGCTCTTTTAGTGATAGGTTGATGAGTGTGTTGTCAGGACAGAAGTCATAAAGACATAACATGGAAGGTTTCTGCATTAAAACGTCTAAAAACAACTCGGTCCTGTTGTGTATCGTGTTGGGTCGTGTACTTGCATCATCACACATGTTTCAACGTTCAAACCTCAGAAAGTTTTCCTACGTCACTTCTTCTGGAGATCGGGAAAGTCAGCGAAGGAGACTAAACTTCAAAACATTTGTGTCTGAATCACATTAGATTTTTTTTTTTTTTTTTTGCATGGTTGTTCAGTTGTTTGTTCACAAACAGAAAGACGTTACTCATGCAAGTTTGACAACAGGATCGTTTTTGTTTTTTGCTTGCATGAATGTGTTTTCGCTCCAAACAACCAGATTGCTTTACTTGAAATTAGTCATAAAACAGTTTCCGTGTTTGAATCAGGTCAACCGCTCACTGATCGCAGCACTCACCAGAGACTCCGGTTCTCTCCTCTCTTTCCGCCTCCTCTTTGTGTCAGATCATAAAGGAAAGTACGTTTCCCCTTCAGCTCCAGTCTTCTGTTTTGTTTTAAAAGTCCCCTAGTGGCAGAAGTGACACATAACTGAATGAAAATATAATGAAACAGTGGGTATTGTGTGTATTTTGAGGGTGGGTGTTTTAGAGCCATGTTTGGTGGTAAATGTGTCGTTAACTTGTGCGCTTCTGACTGGAGGAAGTTATGACCAGATGTTGGACGAACGCTGGTTCTGACCCACATAACGTTTGTCATCAGCAATCCCTTAGCACAATTCTAATTTCGGGCACACCTGAACTTTGTGCTCCACTGACAAAGTGGAAGCTAGTAAGCTAGGCTTGTTAGCTCGCTAGCTTAACTCTGGGAAAAGTTAACCTCACTCTTGCTAGTTAGCCTAGCTTGGCTAGTTGATCCTGCATGACAGTACATAAATGAGGGCCTAGCTACTCAGAGCCGTCTCTGCTTCATGGGTCCAATCGTGTCATCTGGTACTGTAACTTCAGCACTCTGTATTTTAGCGATGCGATGAGTTAGACTTACGACAACTTCTGCTCCTGCTGGTTAACTTCTTGTCTATTGTAAACGTCAGTTTCATGCCGGTATATCGAGATTTTTGGGGGAGCAAAAAGGTGTTTTTATTTGTATTAAATAGAGCATCGGACCAAAAGATACCCATGAATGATTCTGTGCTGTAGTTCACTGAACAAAATGAGGTCCCCATCAAAAAAATCAAGAAACACTGTGGAAGCACAACTCGCTCTCTGTCACCTGGCTGTAATAATGTACCTCGCTGTTGTTTAAATGGAAGACATTTCATTTTATTCCGTGTCCCTGACAGTATTTGGCTGCGGGCAGACACATTTTTTTTAATATTTTTTTTTAGGTGTTGCAACTGTCCCTGCTCCACTTTTACCTAAGAGGGGAACATTTCTTGCACTTTCGCAGGCATCTCCAACTGACTGTTGCACTCGCACCCGTCCATTGTACTGATGGCATCGTCATCAATTATTAATGGCGAGCAGTAAATGTCTGAGAGACATCCCACTGAGAGACCAAACAGCCATGAACAGGGGTTAGTGGCAGGACCGGTGATGGCTGCGAGTGGCAGCTGTGCCATTTAGAGAATGATTGTTGGGAAGCTTCTTGCTGTATATTGATATGAACTTTGCTGCAGTCAGTTAATGCATCAGTATAATAACATTTTAATGTCTGCAGCGGCATGGCCATTTAATATTTGTCCAGAGAGGGATGTATATGTGGATCAGCGATGACTATAATGATGATAGTGATAATCATTTGGTCCTGCACCGCTATCACTCTGTAATGCATTACTGCAATCACCCTTGGTTAACATTAAGAGGGCTTCAGCTATTAAGACTTTCACAGAGCAGTGCTCATCACACAGTCTCCGACTCAACGTGCACAACTATCACGTTTTCTATCTTTTTTTCTTTCCTATTTCTTGTTGATGCAGCTTTTTTTTTTCCTTGCATGTTGTCCCCCCCCCCCCCCCTTCTTTTTCATTTTCCAACGGGGGCTCAAATGTGGGCCATTTGTGTGAGTTATGCTAATTTGTTGGGGCAATGAATGCATTAATTTCATTAGCACATGGCCTCAAAGCAATAATTACCAGAGTAGGTGTGTCACAAGCAATCATGTTAAAATTTGCCAGTTAATTATTAAGATTTTGTTCTGAGGGACCTGGATTTGACATGAGTCGCCGAGGGAGGGAAGGAAAAAAAAAAAAAAAAAAGGAAAAGGGAGAAAGAGAGAAAGTTAATGCATTCCAGCGGCCGAGGCTAGGTGCTGGTTGTCGAACACAGTGGGGGTCGGCGGTGGCATTGTGGCCCTACTGGCACGATTTTTGTATGTTGACAGCTCACATTCTGGACTAATTACCGCAAATAGCAAGAGGGCTAGCTGGTGCTCGGTCAATCCAGGAGGGTGTAATTATAAAGAAAAGGAGGTCCAGAGTCGCCTAATGGCCTCTGCTCCTTTTGATTGGAGTCTGGTGGAGAAGACACTGGCAGGGAGTTTTTTCGAAGGAGGAAGAGATTCACAGCTTCCTTCCTCGGCCCTGATTAGCCCCTCGTCCCACAAAGAGCCGGGGCCAGGCGGGCGGACTGTGTGTGTCTAATGATGCACTCTTATTAAAAAAATAGTAATTCTTGGTAACAGGAGGGTTTCCTCACCTAATAACTGTCGGAGCCATATTGGTGTATTAGAGCGCTGTTTTCAGAAAGTTCACGTCCTGTCAGGGAAATTTAATTTCACCGGTGTGGTGCTGCTTCGCTCCAACAGCGGCTGTCTGCTTGTAAATTCACTTTTAATATTTCCTGACAGGACATCGAGACTTTATAACAGTAAATAATGTCAGTCAGGAAAAAAAATAAAACCTGCGTGCATGGTAGCAGAAGGGAAAAGGTTTGCTAATGTGTCTTCAGTCAGCAGGTGGTCAAGTTTTTTTTGTTGTTGTTTTTTTTAAAGACTTTCTCGATTACGACTCCAGTCATAGTCAGGTCATTTTAATCAGTTGCCATTTTAATTACCTTGAAAGTGACAGTGTGCGTCCGCAATGTCTGATCGTGTCGGCAGATTACAGGATACGACTCGACCAGCCGACTGTTGACACGAAGTGCAAAGAATTCAGACTCTAACTGAAAACTAAAAAAACAAAGACGCGGGGTCGGCCGACCTTTTGCAGACGAGCTCACAGTAATTTCTGTAAATAAGTCTACATTTCCATGGCAACCAGTACAAATTGTCTGAATTACTCGTCGCCATGGAAATGTAAAGATATTACTGTAAGCTAGCTGACAAAAGGTCGGCCGACCCCGTGTATTTGTTTTTAGTTTTCAATTAGAGCCTGATGTATTCGTTCAAAAGGATCAGGCCGTTTTAGTGAAGTCGCTTCCTGCTGGATTCTCTGTAGCGACGTCATCCTGAACACTGACCTCGCCATGATGTTAGTTTGTTTGTTTGTTTTTAAATCTAACCATCTAGTCGGCGCCTGAATGCATGTTTCACTCAGGGAACTTTATAATGCAGCCAAACACAAAGTGAAATATACAATATTTTTTTCTTATTTTTTCCGTAATGGGTGAATTTAACAGAAAAAGTCGGCTGTTTCTTGGAGCAAATCTGAAAACTGAAAAGTCCTCTTTGTTTTTCAGGGCATCAGATGATTATTTTACACCTATATATATTTTTGCATTCCGCCGATGTTATTAAAGGAACTGCCTCAAAAAAATGAGCCAAGATGTCACTGAATTGTTGACGTGTTCATCCCCTGTTGACCCCCCCAGAACCACCACTGGACGGAAGGCTTCTTGTTTGTGTTGTTTCTTTTAAAAACTCCTTTTATTTTGACCGAGACCATCAAAACTCCTCTGCAGCCGATCGTAGAGAGCTTCTGAAAATACTGCTCACTCTTAAAGCACGATATGAAGCACAGAACGGGGAATTTTGTCTGTAAAGTGCTAAAAAAAAAACATATTGTAATGAACATTTCAAACATTTTTTTTTTTGAGTATGTAAATTGCTTTTAGACATTTTAACTCAGACAAAATGGTTTTAAAATGCAAGCAGGCAATTAAAGTGATCATCCTGAAATCAGTCCAGACGGAGCGTCACTCTGAACCGGAGCTTAGTTTACACGCTTCCCTTCAGACCAACTTCAAATCTTCTGACGTGATTCTGCACCGTGTTGGAACCTTTCCCGCCCTGCGTGTCTCTCAAGTGTCTCCTTAAAGGTGTGAGCATTTACACTCCCCCCCCCCCCCGTCCCCTCCTCTTTGAATAAAAAAAAAAAAAGTTAATCATCACTTGATTTTATATGGAAAGCAGATTATCCTTTGATTTTGATGAATGCAGCAGCTGCCAGACTCTTCATTTGACTAAAAGCAGGACGTTCTGCCGAGGCCTCTCGTATGTCACTAAGCCTCTGTCAGGACGGCGCTGTGACGGGAGATGACACATGAAAGGAATTCCTCCTCGTGGCTTTCCCAGGACAATGGAACATGGCCTTGAGGTGGTATCGTGTGTGTGTGTGTGTGTGTGTGTGTCTGTGGTAAACTGCTTTCCTTACAACAATGGACACACAACAGCAGAGAGGTGTTTGCTCTGATAGGTATTATTTACTCACACACAGAAAAGTCAAAAATATATATGTTTTTTAATCAAATTGATTCAGACATTGTGAAAAAAAAAAAAAAAAAGATTCATTGATTTGTTCTTGCTTGTTGTTTTGTGTTTGGCTGACATTTGCTACCAGACGCCGTCCACTTCTGTCATCTTCTGCGACTGACAGTGAAAAGTGAAGCAACCGTCAGCAACCATTAACACATACTGAGAACTGGCCGACTGGTTGATTGAAGTCTCTCCATGCACAGTAAACAACTAGATTTTACTACTTTTGTATTTGTACTTAAAAATACTACATTTATGGGACGACTTTAGTTACTAGTTACTTTCCAGATTACTTGCTGCATCAGAGAAAGAAAAACACTGATTTCACTGCTCAAAAACACGCTAAATATTCGATTCAGTCATCATTGAGGCAGATAATCAGTCTGTATATATAACATTTAGGTGCTGTATACAACATTGTGCATGAACAGTATTTAACAGAGGATCCATGTAGTTGTTGGTAGCTAGCGAGTGAGGCTAACTAGTTTACATTTGAAAGTGGAGGCTAATTTGCTCGTTCAACTCCTTCACACCAGACGTTTTAGTTTTTGTTCGCATCATCAGACACCGAGGATGGACACGACGTTTTCTATTTTCTCAGCGTGAATGATTTTTTTTTTTTCTCTTCATTTCAACCTGAGAGGTGAATCTTCTCTTTCTTTGCTGCTGTTCTCCACAAATTAAAAAAAACAAAATGTGGCATCTGTGTTTTTGGTGCCAATTCCTCACTAAAATTTTGGCTGAAACTTCAGACTAAAGAGTCGCTCAGTCTCCAAACAACTAAAACGACAGCGTCTGGTGCGGCTGGATAAGGTTGCAAACAAGATTTAATTTACATCGTCGCAGGGTCAGTCTGCAGCCATTACTCCCAGCAAAGACTTGGACTCTTGGTAATTTCACCCTTTTTTATTTAACCCTCCGTGCCCTCCTTCTCTTCCCTGCCGTCCGTCCCCAAGCACAATTCATCTGAGTTCCAGTTCGGGAGGGTCCTGAGGCTGATTCAATTAAGTTTCCTTTAATTGGCTTTCAGGCATCCAAACTGAAACTGATGGAGAATTAATAACAGCTCCAGTTGGTCTCTGCACTGTTTGCAACCTTGGAAACATCTTTTAAAAAAAGAAATATGGTCTGCTCCATGTTTTTTCCATGTGTCTGTTTTGGTAGTGTGATAATGCAGCTGTGAGGAAAACAGCGGTCACAGTAACTGTGTGGTCCCACGTCTTGGTATGCAGTTCATCTCTTTGTCAACACCCGGGATGTTTGGTGCAAACGCTGCACCCACGAAAACACAGCGGAGGCCAAAGACAACTCTGCTGCAGTACAGTGTATCTCGCTATTCCCTCTCTGATGATGCACGTGGTTTCAAAAACCCGTCGAATCCATCGGTGCGCCACATTCCCGTTAAACCCTCGCAGAACGTCCTCTCTCTCGCCACCACCAACACGCACAAAGCAAACAGAAAGTCTCACAAAGAGCAATTTTTCAGTCCGACGGGTTTTCCTCTCTGTAGGTATGGCTCACCGTGTCCGGAGAGAAAGAGAGGAAATCATTTGGAAAAAATGCATTGCTATTTAGGTGGCGAACAAAAGACGAGTCGTGCAAATTGCGGGAAATGATAGCTGCTAAAATTAGGGTTTGAAGTTCACATATCATTAACAGCCATGAAATCAACTTTTCCTCCGACTGTGCTTTCCCCCTCCGGAGTCTGCCTTTGTCTTCAAACAGCGCCAAAGCAATCATTGCTCAGACATAATGCACCATAATGACAGTAATTTCAGTATCAAATTTTCAAATGTTAGGCCTTAATTCATTGTGGTTAAGTAGCTTAGTTGTAATTCGCATTTTCTACCCTTCTTAGCAGAGTGCTCAAGGAGTGAGACGCACAAAGCAGGACAAGAGAGCACGGCGAGCGGGGACATTTGAAAGGCTGTAATCATTTACATACCGTCTGAAACACATTTAGCTTTTAATTTACACCCCTCACAGTGGTGTTAGATGTTGTTTTTTTTTCCTTCCAACTTGTTATAACTTCTGTTCCATCATTACGCTATCAGTCTACCTTATTATGTTACTTATGTTATGTTACTTACTTTTATTACTTATCATCTTATAATTTTTATTTCCTTATGGTCGACAAATCATATAAAAACAAAAAAAAAAAACAGAACTGAGTTCATTTGAAACTGTGACGGTTGTCGTAAAGAACAGGCGGATCTGAAAGTGACTTGAAATATGAAGTTATTGATCACGAGGCCGAGGGCTCCCTGGGTGGTGCAGGTGGAGGCAGCTGATGTTGTGAGGCGGTTGAGAAAAACAGGGTTAAAGCGCTTGGCGAGTGAATGCAAGAAGGCTTTTCTGAATACACAAACTCAAAAGATACTGAGAGCGATCAGACACCACCGGAGCTGCAGACAATAACCTGGCACCGTGCAGAGGGAAGGTCTGGGTATAAACGCAAGTGCTGATTATTCTCAATGTGCTGCAGGCGTGTGGACCGGCACCGCTCCGACCAGAAACAAAGACGCGGCCCAGCCTCGCCAAGCACCTCTGAAACACAAAGCACAAAACACAGACCACAAACAGTCCAAATCATAACATCCACGCCGCTTTAGAGCGCCAGTGTTGGCCAACAATCATAAAAAAAAAAAACACATCAACTAGCTGCAGCGCCGCACCACCCTGAACACACCACCCTGAACACACCACCACCCTGAACACACCACCCTGAACACACCACCACCCTGAACACACCACCCTGAACACACCACCACCCTGAACACACCACCCTGAACACACCACCACCCTGAACACACCACCACCCTGAACACACCACCCTGAACACACCACCCTAAACACACCACCATCCTGAACACACCATCCTGAACACACCACCCTGAACACACCACCCTGAACACACCATCCTGAACACACCACCACCCTGAACACACCACCCTGAACACACCACCCTCACTCACATGAACGGAGAGGTTTTGTCAGTGCGTGATTTGGTCTGAATGAGGCCTCGAGTTTCTTACATGGAATTAAACTCTGAACAAGTTATGATCTGTTCCAATGTGTACTGAAACTGAATCACCACAGAAGGACAAGACAGCAACAGTTAGGATAAAATAATTGTTGAATGTGAAACTAAAAGAATCTCAGATTCTAGCTCGTAAAATTCCAAAACAGTGAACTGTTGATCTGACAAAACAAAACATTTTAAATTGTCATGTGATGGGAAAAATATGAGACAATGTGGGAGGCGGTCTGAGGTAGTTTTGTGGCTTTTCATTGGATCCTGGAGTCCACAACCAGACTTAAGACAGCTCTCATCCTGTAAGATAAACTAATACCGAAATGTTGTTGCTCAGTGTGCGAGAGTCTTTTTCCTGATCTTCTCCTGTCACACATGCAAAAGCTGCACTCTGTGAATTGTAATTTGTTGCGATTGCCATCATTCATCATTCATATGATACAATAACCTAGCAGCAGTCTGAACACTAAAGAACACATTAAATCCAGAGATTCCATCTTCTTCATGACGTCACCGCCTTCTCATGAAACATCGTCAGCTTTGGTCGCAAAGAAAAACCTACAAAAGTTCCCCAACTGAAGCGCAGCTGCCTGGTGATTCATCGCCAACCTCCCAATGTGGAAGTCAGCTCATAAGCACATAATGTGAACATGATATTCTGCGTTTGGAACCAGTGTCAAGCTTGGACGTGTGTTAGCGGCCACGTCAAAATGTTACATCCAGTTTACTGGATTGAAGACTGAAAACCATCGCTGAAGACCTGAAAACATGAACTATTATCACAAACAGCCGGGCACTGCAGTGTGTAGTGAGTGCTCCTCAAGCCAAAGTGAATAGAATAGAGAAGTTGTTGCAGATTATGTTCAGCTGTGATCTGGACGAATTTGGTGCTGTAGTAGCAGCAGAATGGTTTTTGTTCGATGGAGTCAAAATGAACTCCAGCGTGTTGGCGGTAGATGAAGGAGCTGCAACAACGCGGCTCCTGGATGTGGTTTTAATGGAAGCTATGGAATCAGTTCTGTTATTTTCTCCTTATATGACAATAATGAAAAAAAATAACAACCCCCGATGATAATCCTTTAAGACGACACTAATGATTGATCACACAATTACTGCGACATTGATATTTGTTCATATCATTCAACCTTATGTTCCTCAAAAGTCCCGTTTCTGTTTTGTTTCCTGCTCATAGTGAGACATAAGACGTGAGATATGAGGCGAGTATGGCGGCGGCCTCATTATAATGATTTGTTGGCATTAAAAATGCACATAAAAACCTCCTGATTACTACCTGGACCTGATACTCGGGCACAGGCCCAAAGTGCAGCAGTCGTCTTCAAGTAAGAAACACAAAACATTTAACGATTACCACTCCGGCTACATGTTTCTGCTGCTCCTGACCAGCTCTAACCTTTTACATATGTAGCTGTCCATTCATCAACATCCTCCGTGCGGCGGGCCTTTGCTAGCGTGGATCAGTATTTTCATTATAAGGCCCCCTCACAGCCATTATGCGCAGGATCTTTCGGCTCCAAACTGAGCTGTAAATTTTGAGAGAATCTGACACCCCTGCCCGAGGGTTACAGCAGAATGCTAACGAGGCCACGGCGACATTTCCATCACCATACAGTCAGCTGCACCATACATCAGCCCCGGCGCTGAACATCTCCCAGCGTCGCGCGGAGCCCAGTGACAATTTCAGATGTAACACTTTATTAGCATCCCTCCCATATCCGCCGTGTAATGAATGAGGCCATTTAAACAGGATTTACGATATCTTTAAAACTTGATTGCTTAGAATTTGAGAATTATTCATAAGACTAAAGCATCATTTGTCATACGGCGAGTGCTGTTTTGGTGAGAACAAATGGTTTTGTTGTAGTTTTTCAAATGAACTCCTTTTCATCCACTCTTCAAATAAGCCATTTGTATGCATATATGTCCGCGCGACGGATGTAATTAAAGGGAACGAGGCTCGGGTGACAACTCACAATCAAGTTTTTTCTCCGTAATGCATCGTGGCCACCGCCGAGCTAAAGTAACAGATATGGATGCAGATGATTAAGAATGCATGCACGTATCGTATTACACTGCAACTTATGACCGAAAACAAAGAGTACAGTGTGTGTTTTTTTTTCTGAAAACGCAGGCGTGACTGTGAATCCGAGGTGTTACGGGGCGATGCACGTCAGATTTCAGTTCGCTTCAAGGTGACCTCGGGTGAACTTCTCCTCCTCTTATTGAACAACACACTTAAGGAATTATATTATCTTCCCCTTGAGTTACATTTCCTTATTTCCACACAGTGAGAGAGGAAGAAGAGGCTTCCTCGCCTTGTTACAAAGATTATTGTGCTCACTTCCTGAGGCGGTGTGACCATGCTTTGTGTGCGATGCCCAGATCATCTCTCAATTACACAAGGATCCTGAGGCAGAGGGTGGGGACCCAAGTGAAGGACCAGTTATGTACACACACACACACACACACACACACACACACACACACACTGGCTGCTATAGCTTGGAGGCATGGCTTACTAAAGCCACAGCCAAGAATGAGGCCTCTCAGGATAGATTTACACACAAATAAAACCAGTCTTATCTTGGCCCACATGTGAACGAGAACTGATTACACGGTCTACATTTCAATGCTCAGATTAAATGGAGTCAATTTCCTATGGCCTATTTAAACCAACTCCAACCTGCAAACGCCATGAAACCAAATCTTGATGTTGCGGCGAGAGGACCTCAAAAAAAAAAAAAAAAAGGTTCAGCCGTCCATCGAGGCGCGGTTCAGAAACAGTCTGGGAGGTTTTGAAGATGTTCAGTCTGTCAGTGTTTTAACACTGGTGCAGTACAAAGCAGCACCAGGCTCGTGTCACTGCAGCTTCGTTACTCTCCATAAACCACATCATTATCCCACACAACATACAGCATTAATGAGCTGCGAGCACAGTGTGATATATGTTGAGGATCTACGCATTTCACTTTGGCACTTGTCTCACGAATGACGTCTGACGAGAGCAACATAAGACTCAAACACCCAAATCAAAAAACAAGTATTAGATTAAAGCTGCAGCTCAAGATTATTTCCATGATAAATCAAAAATCACCTTATACCACACTTAACCTTGTAGCCTTCAGGTTAAGGTGCTGGCCGGGAAATAGACGCTGTAATATGGTTGGTGACACCTATGAGACAGTAGAAAACTAAGATATTTACTTCATTAGAGGATAAAGGAAACCAGAAATGGTCAATTGTCAACACAGTTCCACAGCTGATCAACTGTTTCATCTTTAGTAGACGTCTAGTGGTTTCAACGACAAGCCAGAACCGACCGAGAGCAGGCGAGAGTGAAATAATATCATTCAAACAATCTTAAAGGAAGATTACGTAGCGTAAGCTGATCTGGTCTGACTCAGTTGTGTCAGTTTCTCAGCAACATATACCTGAGGTTTGCTAACATTAGCCATCAAAAGCTACTATTTGTACTTACGTACCGAAAGTAGCGTATGACGGCTAATATTAGCCAACCTAGTACATACGTGTAAATACCTACTTGATATTTACAGCCAACATGGCAGCTTATGATGGCTGATGCAAACCTAGTACGTACCTTTAATACCTACGTACCACGAGTACCTTATGACGGGTATTGTTAGAAAACCTGGAACGTACGTGTTAAAACCTTCGTACTGATAGTAGCTTATGATTGCTAATGTTGGCAAACCTAGTACTTAAGTTTTAATACATACATACTGAACATTTGCAAACTCCAGGTAAATATTGCTGAGAAACTGACAAAGCATGACGGTGGCAGCAAAAACATGCATTACTGCTTTTCTCTGTCATTAAGTCTAATTATAAGGAATCGAAAGGGCCTAAGTTCTCACATTGTAAATATTAAAGCATCAGTGTGAGCACTCATCATGTTGCAGGCTGTAAAACTGAGGCGGGATGTTGCAGAAGCCTGTGACTGGATGCAGCCTGAATCACCATCATCTGTAAATTATTAGCATGATGCAGAGGCCCGGTGGGCAACGCCGTGTTTGTTTCAATCAGCTCAACACTGGGAATCTGTTCAGTGGGTCGTTCAGCACATTTTGAAGGCCAGAGTCGTTGGTTCTAATCTGAACACACCCACTAATCACCTGAGGTCAGTGCGACAGACAGTCAATTAATGAAAACACCGATGCAGAGTGTGTAGGTTGTTTATTAGCTATGTTTATAATTGGGTTTGATTCATTTAGTTGGGAAAAGAATCACCAAAGGTTGACACTTCTTCATCGTTAGTCAGTTTAATTTGAGGACTATTTAAATGTTTAAGGTAAAAAAAAAAAAAAAAAAGCCTTGTGAGATTTAATTGTTCAGAGTTATTCCAGAAAACACACAAAAGCAAACTTTACTGCACATTAATTTCCTTTTCCTGAGCCTGTGTGTGTGTGTGAGGGACGCATGAATGCTTGCAGATGCGTGGGTGAAAAAATAGCCCTCACGCGGTCATATTGCGACGCCTCAGCAAAGCTCTTGATTAGTTGTGGTTTTATGTTTGGATGGTCCATTTAATTAGGTTATGTACGAGATAAAGGCCGGCCAAAAGTAATCACAAGGATTATTTACTCTTGTTAATTGAGGCTCCATCTTAACACCACAACTAAAGGTTAATGTTCTCTTGGTATATTATTTACCGTCCACGGTCCAGAGGCCGCCTCGCACCGCACACAGCCAAAAGGAGGGGGAATGGATAAGGAGGCTCCACAGGTATAAGTGGGGGGAGGGAAATGATTTGTAGCGTAATATTGACAGTAGTTGAACTTTGGACGTTTAACGGCCCCGCTCTAAGCCTTTCTGAAATACTGTACAGCCTTCATTTTAATAATCTCACTCCGGCTCAGGTGTGATGCTCAAGTTTCCCGGAGCTTTAGGTGGGCGCAGTCCATCATCGCCCCTAATCTCTCCTTTAACTAACCACAGATAATTCTCCATGCACATGTAAATCACAGAGCGAGCTTTTAAAGTGAATTGAAAGTTAGATTTGAAGTGACATCGCGTGATTAATACCGCCGCTCTCCAAATGACCCTCCGTTCTGTCTTCATAGGAAAGCTGCTCTAATAGTCTTTCCAATAGTGATTAAAATTACAAAAATGTGAACCTGTAGGTTAATAAAAATGGTAATTTAACTAGTATCTGATTTAATTGACTCTGAAGAAGTACTTAAACGTGTTTGCACTCTGGAAAATCTACATGGCTCAGCGGCAAAGAAATTGGAATATCCAGCTGTCAAGATAATAAATTTGACTATTTCATCACTGTAATCTTCATACAATCTCCCTTTGTGCCGGCGCCCACCGCTCGCCGCTAATGTAATAAATCACCTCCATGTTTGGAAATTGTTTCATGTGTTTTAGAGTAATTGTAATATACTCAAAAGACCCCGAGTGCGGTGATCAGCCGGCGTTCTTAACCTTTCTGTAGAATCAAGATTTGGAAAAGTTTAACTCAACTTTTCCAGCAACGTCGAACTTTTACCGCAAGAATAGCAGCTCGCTCCATCAGTGCAGGGAGGAGCAGAGCAAAAGGAAGATTAGGTGGTTCATTTAAATTTAATACATGGTGTCTGAGTATAGATTTGGGGTATCTAAAGGCTTCTCATTGTAACTGTTTATGTCTGTGTTTGATTTACAGTAGCAGAAGTGATTCAAAATGGTCGAGTCTGTTTCATTTAAGGGTTTTTTTTTTAACTATTATTTATACTCAACGTGAACTGACGAAACAGAATACTGTAACCACGTACCTGAAGTAATCAGTCGTAAGATATATGTTGTATTTTAACCCCACCCTTCAAATAAAGGTGGAGAAATGGTCAAAAAATCGATGGTGGATGTAGAAAAGGAGGTTTAAGCAGTCGGAAGATTAGAAACTGGACATTGTTTGATAATATGAGGATGTCCTGATGGGAAAACAATGAAAAAGCTATTGATACAAATCTGATTCAACTCATCAGTTTCATGTAATACAGCCAGAATTTAAATCTTTCTTATTATCTTCTGGTTTGTTTCTGTTCGGAGCTCATTATCCGTCATGTATTTGTGTTTGTTTACGTTCCTCGTGTTTAATTATGTCTGTAAATTTGATCGTCGGAGGCACCAAAGACACATTTATGGTTTTATGTTTGTTTCATGTACTTTCTGTAGAAATGAGGAAAATCTTTCTCCCTATTTGAGTATAGAGAGCTTTACCCATTTATGTTTATATTACATGTATTATGTGCAGCTGACATAACCGCTGCTTACAATTCTAATGCTCATCTCTGCCATCGCTGTGAAATATCTAGTAAGACATTATGCACATTAATGTTATTAAATCAAATATTACACTTTACTTTGGCCCATTTTCAGACGAACAAACAGATGAACAATGTGTTCATTCCTCAAAATTAATTAACCTACAGTTTGTATTTACATTTCCATGGAGCAGTTTTGTTTGTCAGTGGCGGAGTCCGCCATTCCCACGTTGTCATTCCCAGGCTGCAGATGTTCAGTTAATGACACGCCCACTTTTTACATACGTTTGTTAAATTTTACAGATATAAAAACCTCTCGAGTCACAGACGGTTTTAGTTTTACTTCAGGCCCTGTTTTGTTTTTTGTTTTTTTCATGGTCATAAATGGTTTACAAGTCGTTCATGCAGCATAAAAAACGTCTTTGACATCTGGAAATGTTTCCAGTATTATACACAGAATTTTCTATAAGTTATACATTGATGCTCAGCAAAAAGTGACGCCAGCTGCCGTGTAAGATGCAGTGACCGTCACCTTCTTCTCTGTCAGATTATCCAGATAATTTGTTTAAACCCTGCTACCTGGACAAACCCAGGACTAAATACACTGTACACAGTAATGAGTTACAGTTTTACGGTGAATTATTTAGCTTTATTAAACTATTGTTTAAATACAGTCATTTAAAGAAACACAAACAGAAACATACAAGTTGTGCTGATATCCTGATGTGGGTTCAACGTGTTTTGAATACAAGTATGAATATTTATATTTTGAGGTCTTTACATGTTGGGTTATAACAACTGTACAGTGAGTTGTACAGCAGATATTAACTGGTTGAACACAAGTGCAGCACGTTTTACAACCATAATTAACTCTACTCCTAAAGATATGTTACTATACTAAGTTTTACATTGTTTTCAAGCATTCATTAACTGTTTCTAAATCAGTTATGAATGCTAACAAATACATTGAGAAGCACAAAACGTTCCCACATCTCAGTGTGTCCCAGTTTATTTACATCCACACGTCACATTATTAAAGTCTATCCGATGCGGTTTTGTATCTAAGTGTGTCACAGGCCCGTGATTGCGGATCCCGACCAAGCTTACAAACCAGATGACTCTTTTCAGGGGTATAATTTCTTTTTTTCTTTCTTTTTTTTTCCATTTCTTATTTATATGATGCCAAAAATATGCTCCCAGGGCTATCATTTTTCTGTGCCTGTTTGCAAAAACCGGAGAGCTAAGAGGATTTATCTTCTTGACCCATCACACAAAGACAATGAGCTGCAGAATAGCGGTGTCCAACTGGGAGGGCTGAGGGCGGGCACACCCACCCCATCCTCGGGCCTTCTTCTAAAGACAGAATCATGTTACAGGTGAGAGACCCATTACTCTTGTCTGTATCAACTCTCACTGAAAAAAAAAAAAAAAAAGGCCCGTGCATGTGTGTTGGTTGCAGAGGATGACTGTATGTCAGTGTTATACCTCTGGCTTGTTTTGACCGGCGCTGGCTTCGGGTTTCTGACAGTACACAGCATTAGATATCTGCAGTGGCAGTAACAGGACAAAGCAGCTTGGTCTCAGTCTCCAGTAAACAGCAGCACAGTATCAGCCTTTGCGTGCAGACTTAGTAAGAAAATGGTGTTGCAGAACTCTCCACTTTTTTTTTTTTTTTTTTTTGGAGCCGTCCGCCCCGAGGCTAGGGCTAATGGTTTACTCACTCCCCGGCAGACCCTCAGGCACCAGGTAGTCTCACATTGTCAAGCTGCTCTCATTAACTCCTATAAGTCCTGGAGAGATAAGCGTTCGACAGTCACATACTGGAGGCCTTTACAAGTGGAGGTGCAATAGACTGACAAACACATTTCCAGGCAAAAAGTCAAATTATAGGTGTTTGTTTTGTTTAGGTGATGTTTTTTTTTTTTTTTTAGCCTCATATAATATTTAATTGTTGATCATTGATTTATTTCATGCTGTTAATCTGTGGGAGAAAGTACTCAGATCATTTATCAGCTAAATATTCTTGAATTATTTAAAGTAGTTATACGGAACGGCCTCTTCTAAAGTGCTAGAGCATAAATATTATATTATTATTGATGCGTTATAGTTTTATTATGATGGGTAGTTGATTCAATATTAATGCATTACGTTTTAAAAAGTGGTCACCTGTTTTTATATATGAAATTAAGATATTCAAAGTAGCTAGTTACTATGGACTTAAATACTCTAGTACACATGTTTAGTTGTATCCCTGCACGTTAGTCCAGTTTCCGTTAAAAGACAGTTCATGTTTTAAGAGAAGATTTGTGTTTTGACCAGATGTCTCCTTTGTGACAAGATCTGAGGACCTTTCTTTTATTCATACGTTTTTTGTGTTTTTTTTGTTTTGTGTTGTTGTTTTGGTGGATTGGAGGCCAGAAAATGTGGATGGTAGCTTGAATGTTTTGTCTGCAATAGAGGCAGAATCAGCTACTGTGATAGTTGTGTACTGAAGAATTGGTTTTCATTTTTCCATTCCCTTTTTTTTCTCTCACTTTCAAACATTTCAAAGTTTTGCATTTTGCATCAATGCAGAGAAAATGTGTGTCTTTCTAACACTTCTACATTTTTTTCCACTCATATTTCACATATCAGAGAACAGACTGCACAAGATCACAGTCACATTTGGGTTATTTTCACGTCTTCCTGTCAAATGATATTTGTAACTTCAGTCCAGCCACATACGACTCTAAATGTTGTTCACATAGTAGATTTTTTTAACTGCACAGTGGTCATTTCTGCCACTATGTGTCTTTTAATCAAACAAATCTAAGGTAAGCAACGTTGAATCATGGGAGTTGTTGTTTTCATCGTTAAACGACCACCATCACTCTGACTCTCTCCCGAGGTCACGCCGTCACCTCGAACAGCAAATGGATCTCTGAGTTTCAACAAAGATATGTTATATCTTCTCAGAAGTTAAATGTAAAATTATCTTTAAAAAAAATGAGTGATTTTTCCTTTTTTTCTCAATGTTTGCACTCACACACGGTGACGTCGTGCTGGTTTCATGAGTCATACTCTGGACCTGTTAACGTCCTGGGTACTCTCACAGTCACCTGTTCCACTTTTATCTCCTTTAATCTTGATTAAATATGGCAATCTCTTTGTTTGACAGAGTTTGAGCCGCGGCACCATCGCTCAGTAAGATATGCACTCAGGCCTATAGAACTGTAGAGTAAATTATAGACTGCTAAGCCAACGTGTTTTCATAAGATATGCTCTCAGATAGAGGCGGTCACTTCTGTTAATCTACTCATCCATTTATTCAGCTCACAGCTGACTCACATCATATACATTAATTCATTTAAGAGTGCAAAGAGTTTATTCTGTATGGAGGATGTTTATCTGGCCCAACACATCAGAATCCTCTGTTCTGACAATCAGTTGTACAATATTTATTCATATTATATATGTAATTGTTTGGTTCGTGATTTACGGACTGTTTAAGGACTGACGCCTGTTTCAGCTCCTCGCTACGAGTCATGGGTTCGTCTTTGAACGCACCATTTTCTATCAAGTTAGAACAGTTTGGGTTATTTCAAGACATTTTTGTATTAGTCCTGAAGTGGGCTTTGCCTTTGCTGGTGAAGAGCGATGTCGCGTACGTCTGTGCACCAATCGGGATTTTGTTTTTAAGGCTTGCATGCTCACAGTATGTTACCAGCACTGCCAATCAAATCTGATCAGACCACACCCACCCAATCACGAGGAAATGGATTGGCCAATATCACATTCTTCCACTCACTGTTTAACCATAATTTAAGCAGACCATGTCTGTTACAACACAGATGGAATGAAGAGAATCATTAGAAGTTAAAACCAGCCACCTAAATAACACCTTTTTTTATCAAGATCCATGCATTAGTCCCCCATAAATTAACAAGAATACCAAAAAATTTGCCTTGCAAAGGAAAAACCTCCTGCATCTGTTCCTGTATCTGGATCTCTGCCAAAAGTTAATGGGGTCTATTCTGGGCTGAGACCCGTCATCCATCCAAGTTTCATGAAATTCTGTTTAGTAGTTTTTTTGTAATCCTGGTCACAAACCAACAAACCAACAAACAGACACAGACGAAAACAGAACCTGGCTGTTGAAGGTAATTACCAACACCAAAGCTTTTTTTTCTAATGTTTTGTTGTTGGTGTATTTTTTAAGTTTGATTGTTGCTTATTTCATCGGGAAAATGTTCTAGAGAAATACTTGAAAAATCAAAATCAAAGTTAGTGTTGCACCACTGAGATGTTGTGTACATGAGCTGCCTGTTCACTGTTACTCATCTTTTAACATTTCATCATGAAAATAATCTTCAAACTGTATAAAAACAAAACAAAAGAAATAATAAAAACTAATTTTTCATGTTTTTAGGATGTTGATTAATCGTTCCAAGAAGCCCTGACACACCTGACACATGACACGCATGGACGTGTCTAATCATGTGTTGAGATAAGAAAGAGTCAAATAATTGGATTTATACACAAAGTACAGTTTTTATTTCTCACCACTGTATAAAAGCTTTCTTAAAGTGCAATTCTGAGTGATTAAATGTGTTTTAGTAAAAAATGTAAAGAACTAGCGCTCTGCCAAGCTCACACGTTTATCACCAGGAATTACATGTTCGTATGATGATAGTTAGACAGGTCCACAATATGAGTTTCCTTAATGGAGACGGTGAATAAGAAATTATATTGTTGCTGTAATGCATCTACTTGGATGAAGCGGTGATCATCCGTCCCTCCACGAGGAGCAGCACATCTGGTCGAGCCCTCCCACTGCTGTCAACCGGAGATGTTTTCTGAAAATAGCCGCAAGTTAGAAAAAGGATTTTTTTTTTTTTTTTTGAGAAAAAAAACTTTCAAATCTTGTACCTATACAACACATTTTTTTTTTCCTCTCTTCTCTTCTTCCCTTTTAGCCTGTACTTGTGCTTGTTGAGGTTTGAAAAAGATTAGGGGAAAATAGTGCATCATAAACTGGCTGCAGGCCTCGGGGCAACAGTGTCTGCTCTAAAGCTGGATAATCTCATATCAGTGTGGCGTGTTCATTTAGCTTAAAAGATAGGACCGTTTTAGAAGCACCTCCTTAGGTTATTATGAAGCTTTTCATACTCAAGATGATAACTCAGTCTGGCACCTGTGTAATTTACTAATGACACATGATTTTAGCCTGCACTGACTGCGAGCCGGGGAAGGAATTATACAGCGCACTGCAGAGCCTCTGCAGATATGCCAGCCGCTGACACTGAGGCAGAACCTGGTTGGGTTTGTGTTTTAACTTCTTTAATTAGGTGTGTTTACTCTGTATTTTATTTGCAGAGATCATGGGAGAGCCTGGGGAAAGGTAGATTTAATTAAGGGACACTGATGAAAGCACACAGCTCACACAATCTCCAAAGCGTTTCCTCTGATATTTGCTGCAAAATATCCTGATGACAGGTGGTGCCGGGGAGGAGTTGACACGGCTGCGAAATGGGAGCGATTTGGATTCGTTCTCACCGTGTGTAGGTGGGAAAAGTGTTATAGGTCTGCTGTTATATATCACTGAACTCGATTTAACCGCTAAATAAAAAATCCATTTTAAACACACACACAGTCTGACTGATGCAGGAGAGGTGGAGGGGGGAGGAGGAGGAGGTTTAGGAGTGGAAACACATTGATAAAAAAAAAAAAAAAAAGGAAGATGTGATTGCACATAAAGGAATCCGATGGTCGGTGAGATTGTGGAAATGTACGAGCAGCTTTGCAATTAGCAAGTGCAGGCCTGCCACATTGTCAAATGCCCTCACGCTCTGTCTCTGCGATAATTGTCACAGCCCCTCTCTTTTATTACAATCTGTCATAGAGTCAACCATATTCATTATGAATTCTTATCTGCTTGTGCTTTAACATTTGCCAGATGGCACGTTGGTATCAAACGCTAATAATGATGTAGTAAGGAAATTAAGACTTTATCAAAAGCTACTTAATGCCGGGAGAAAAAAAGAGGGAGAATCTAAATACATTGATGCATCAGTTGATCCTCGATGATCCCATCTGTGGAAGTGTAAAAGGTGAATCATCCTATCTCATAGCTACAGAATATGCAAATTGGAGAGCAAAGCTGAAATTAGATTGGGTTTAGCTTAACTAATCTCCTTGGCTCACAATTTAAGTTTGATGTAGAGAAGAAATCCAATTTTATACACACACACACACACACAGATCTAATCTGGATTTTTTTTTTTCTTCTAAACACAGGACTGAATTCACTGGTAGGAAATATAAAGTCTTTAAGATGTGAGACGTTAGGACGCAGACAGGCTAGACACACACACACACACACACACACACACACACACACACACACACACAAAAACCCGAGCAGCTCTCAGACATTCTATACACCTGCCAATTCCCAACAAAGGGATTTACCTTTGCCACTAGCTGCAGATGCACCGGTCTAATTAATACATGCACGGAATATCTAAAATCTCCTTATAATGGAGCAGGAAACAGAAATCACTGAAACACATGGTGAAATGTGATGGAAGAAAAGAGAAAAATGGATTAAATTTGACTCATCGTATTTTAATCAGGAGAGGGTCATTAAGATTCCTGATGTATTGTTCCGATCGAGTGTTTTAGTGACGTAGATTTTAATGTTTTTATTCTCAGGATTTTACGCCATTTAATTTGATAAAGACGTAACTGATTTTGACTCTAGCTCGGTTACAACGATGAGAAGTTTACACACTTCGTCTCAAAGATGTATTTGTATCATCGACACATTTCATATCTTAAAATCGTGTTTAACTGTTTTGAATGCTGAAGCCTTAATTCAGTATATAAACATTCATATCATACCTGCTGCTCTTTATGTGACAAACAGTGTTTTAGATCACTGTTTAATTCCAGTTGCTGCTGTTGCGATGGATAAGAGCGAGTTTCTTTAGCTGCTAATGTTGATGAAGGTTCTCAATCATCCAGGTCAGGGTAAATCTAAGTGCTGTATCGTAGGTGACTGGGCTTGTTTCAGTTTCTTGAAGGGGTTTCATCTCTCATCCAAGAGGCTTCTTCAGTTTTGACTTACTGGAGGGGAGTCGCAGGCTTTTAAATTATGTGTGGGAGTGTCCTTACAGAGTCGTTGAGCTCTGAGTTTCAGCTGCGACTGTTTATGTTCACTGCATCTGTCCGTTTATCCGGATCTGTACCAAAAGTTAATGGGGTCTGTTCTGGGCCGAGACCCATCCTCCATCCAAGTTTCGGGAAAATCAGTCTGGTAGTTTTTGTGTAATCGTGGTCACAAACCAACAAAAAGATTAAAGAGACATTGTAGGCTTGTAAACTCTGTGTGGGAGTGTCCTTAAGGAGTTGTTACGGACATGCGTGAGCTCTGAGTTTCAGCTGCCTCTGTTTACTTTCATCCACAAGTTCATTCATTCAAATGCACAGAAACCTCACAGATGTGGGGAAATGTTGTGTGTGTACGCCTTTCTTCACAGTTTGATCAAGTGACATCGATTTTCCTTTTTCTGCATTATAACCTCTAATTAAACATACACGCCCTTATTAATATATCTGTGATAAACCAAAATAGGCTGATGATTTTGGCTGACCAGCATATCGGTCCGGCTCTTGAATATATGCTACAATAGAACAAGGAAATTTTGAAATAATGGTCCATCTGTATGCTTGTTTTAAAGCTTTCATGCCTCTGTGCTTCTACCGTCACTCTCATCTAAGATGCGAGTAAATCCTGTTGTTAATGTGTCGTCTCCTCTCGAGAACGCGGCCCGGAACGGAAGGGGAGAATTTTCGGCGACGCACAATAAATAGCCGAGAAAATGAGGCTCGTGGGAACAAGAGGTACGCTCCTAGATCCTCCTCCCTCGGTTGACATCCTGAATAGTTCAAGGAGTTATGTTGAAAACTTGTGGAAGATAATGTCTGGTGACACGGACTCGTTGTCACATTTTTCATCCACCACTATCCAGTCCCATTGCATTCTGATCACACCTCCTCAGGCAGATAACTATTTCCTCAGGATTAATGTCCCAATTTCTGCATCCTCCAACACATCACAGTTAATGACCTTGATTTAAATCACAAGAAGGTATGTAGGAACTCATATTACTCCCAAACAAGAAAATAGATCAGCCTTTAGATTTTGTTTTCACCCGGCCGTGTGCTGTGCAACTTTTTTTTTTTTTCCTTGCCCTGCAGCTATCTGTGCGATAGGCAATCGCCTCTTCTACTGCTGCTTTGATTGATTCAGTGCAAGTTTACCAAGCTGGGACGCCTCGCTCATGCATATGCTGCTTCTCATTTTGCTGCATTTATTTTCTAGTTTTAAAAGTCAGATTCTGATGCATTTTTTTCCATCTTGAGTGCCGAGGCTTAAATAGTTTGACACGGTGAGTAATCACGTAGGTTACGTAGCTTCACACAAAGTGAAAGGTACGATAAGCTGAGAGAACGAATTAGGGGACTACTTTAAATCTCGCCACGTGTTTTTTCAACATTTTCCCAATAATTCCCGACATCCTCGGCTAAGCTGACGACAAGAAATCACACCAAAAAAAAAAAAAAAAATGACAAAAGTCAAGTAGAAGCAAAGCGAAAAAAATTATGTGTCTATAAATGCTTTCTGGGCTCAGAGGGTGTGATTGTGTGACATTTTGCATCACACACACGCACACACACACACACACCTCCCACTCAAAATGCATCAACGAACACACACACACACTCTGTCGTGATTTGACTCACATGAAATCCACATCCACAAATTGTCCATTGGGTGACTGTCTGCGGTTATTTTAAGCCTAACTGGCACTTACAAATAGTATAACTTACACATCAGACTAAAAAAAAACACAAACACAAGTAGTGGGAGTGAAAGTGGGATTAAAGAGACGATGTAATGATGCTGTAGGTCACAAATTACATTACGGTGATGAAATTATTCTAATTACTCCTCATAATGATCTGAATTTCTCACCGAGGCTGAGAAAGCTTTGGTTAATACCAAACTGGTGCCTATCTTGAGTGGCGAGCAGAACATCTAACCTGACTCGCCAGATGGTTTGTTACACGGAGCCATCTGGGACGTCATCTTTAGAAACTGTCTGGTAAAAGGCGAGCCCTTTAAAAAAAGACTTGGCAATGATCATTATAAATAATCTGTCCGTCACTGTCCATCACGGGATGATTTCAAACAATCAGATCAACACGTAGGAGAGCGCTCACACCAGTAGAGCAAGTTGGAAAATAAAACTCTTAACAAATCCACTTTAATGAGATTTACTGTCTAGTTCTGATGCTATAGCAGCAGCTACACTAACGTCTTTAGCAGCCACCATGCACTGTTGTTTTCAGCCAGTCGTTTCTCTCGCTAACCACACACGCAGCTGCCAGAAGTTCCTCGTAGGACGTCAATTAGTCTGAACTACTGACATATTTTGCTTCTGAAGTGAAATAAAACAGTTCAAATGAGAATTTATGGGGCTTTTCCTTTGGCGCTGCCTACAAGCAGGACTGCGGTGACATGGTGCAACCGCGGCATCAACATGTGGTGGTCCTCACCTCCTCCTCCAAACAAGCATGTGCTGCGATCGCGAGACTCGCGTCTATCCAGGAAACCATCGAGGAAGAGGGTTTTAAAAAGAGGTCAGCTCGCAGTACTTACCGTTCCACCATGTTAGCTTTTTGTCGCTCTGAAGTCGTGTTCAGTAACTTTTATTTGTGAGGAAATTTAGAGGAAATGAAACGTGTATCACTGGATTAGCGGCGCTTTATACGCAGCTATTCTTCAGTTGAACCGCAGGGAGGAAGAATATCTACAGCTGCTTCTTTGACCTCTGACCAAGACGAGTGCATCATCAGTTAAAGACACATCCTCGAGCAGGTTGACATGTTTTAATGGAAATGCAGACATACAAGAAACTGGCAAACAAGAAACACTTCATTTCCTGCTTCTCATTTTCATGCCTTGTCTTGGAGGCCCGGTCACACCAGAGTTTGAAAAACAATATAACAACTTTCTGAATCGACCAGACTGTCACATGACCGCCGTTAGCATTTAAAATGTGTGTTGTTAGTAACCGAGGGTTATTGTATATGATTTCTGCACTGTAACATACTGTAGCAACAACGCTAAAGATTACACCTTTTAATTGTCAGTCACATCTGTTGGAGACCGGTTGAAAATGACATTTCTCACAGTTCATTTTACAACCATATGCTGTCTGTGAAAAACTCATCACGCGACTGCTGCAAAAGGTATCCCGGTCTAGTTTCCATGGCACTTCAATAGCACTCGGTTGATCGCTGGAAATACAAATGTATTGTATGTAGGAGAGGAAGAAGAAGAAGAGATACTTACTGGTGCGCTTAGAAGGTTTTTCTGTTGGAAAAGTGAAAACACAGACAGTCAAAATATTTGGAAAAGGTTACAGAAGGATGAGGCCTCTCCAGGATTTTAGACACTTCAGTTTAAAATCTCCACTCCCAGTTCCTCCAGATCGCAGCTTGTTTACCGTGAACACAAAAAGAATTAAATAAAAGTGAGCCTGGTTCTGGTCCAAGACGCAGCAGGTTGTGGTGACGCATGTGTGACGGAGCTGAACGCACGCAGCCAACAGACAACAGACAACAGCTTTAATTGAAGCGAGAGCGTTTATGTCCACGAGACCAATGACTGAAAAACCATGAGTCACTCGCGGTGCAGACGGGCTCCAGCCCCCAGACTGTGATGTGACTGTGATACAGTATAACAATCACAGCCTATAGGCGCTCAGATGTCTTCTTTTTTCAGAGTGTAACAAAGATCCACATATAGATGTTTTCCTCTGTGAAGCCCTCGTAGCTGTGAACAAACAGCAACATCTGGATTTGATCTGGTGGAGCCCGAGGAGGCTGACTAATCACCAGAGTAACCCAAATAAACTATTGCAGATGTGAGATAATTGCGGCGACTGTTTCTGCGAATACGTTCGTTCCAATTTGTAGGAGTTACCCCGTCAATAAGAGAGGTGACAGACGATTGACCCGTTTCATTTATCTGCTCCTCCTTCGACCCACCGCAGTCTGTAGAGAGATCTGCTATTAGGAACGCATCAGACGTCACGACTGTATGTTCAAAAATCCGCATCCGTGTTTCTAATTTAACTCAACGCGCTTTCACAATAACGGGTCTAGAATATGTGCTGACACACGTGTGGGAGATTCTTTTTCTTTTTTTTTCTTTCTTTTTTGAAAGGCGAACTCGCACAGACAACAATAGAGCGTGGACTTTGAATCACAAGCTGCAAACTATCCTCATTAATTGTGTAAAATAGGTTTCCTCGCCAACGAAGTGACAGAAATGGTGTAATGCTGGGCTTCATGGGTAGATATGCTCGCTAATTGGCTCTTTAAAAGAAGGTTAAGGCATTTTAAAAGGCCTCAAATTGGTCTTTTCTCCTTCAGAGCAGGTTTCGAGTGCCAAAAATAATTAGGGCGGTGCTGATTGTTATGGACCTCATATCACACTAAGGCAAAACAGACAGCAGGGAGGATGCCAAGGGAAGCTTTATGAGTCTCATTTGAGGTAAGCTGAACTGACGCTCATTATAAACCGTGTGAGTTGTTTGAGAGATCGTCAGCGATACAGATTGCATAACTATCTGGAGCTTTTAAGACAACAGTTTGTAAAGTCATTATTAGAGGAAACACTTCTGGTTTATGCACGACGACGTCTCAAGCTACGAAGAGAGCTGAATCTATAAACTGCACATCGTCATCGCCCAAAGAAATGACACCATCGTTTCAAACGCTTAAAGCAGCAATAACTAATATAATAACCTCCCCATGTTGGGCCACATCGGGGTAAAGAACCAAGCTAATAAAAACACAACACGGACATATCACGCTATAGAGTTGTTAAGACGACTGTGTGAGCAAATATCCAGCAGATGTTCTGATTCATTTTAAACAAATGTTTTTCTTTTAGCTCCATTTTGGTCTCAACCAGCTGCTGAGGGAAATATCTACCTCTTTATTCCGTCTGTGGTTTGATGCTGGGTACAAAGTTTGCAGCGGGTCTGTCGGAACTTTTCTTCGCAGTAAACGGTGACCTGCTTTACCAAGAAATTAGTTTCATCTGAGTGGTGACGGTGGAAAACAAAACCAAATTAGCTGAAAGACACCAAAACGCTCCGTAGAGCTGAGTCAGAGCGTCATTCTCTGTTGATTCAACACTACGAACAGACCCTTTAATATCACACAAAGTAATTTTATTCATTGTTAATATAAAATGTTGATTATCGCGGTTTTAAATCTGCTCAGAACTTAATCTGGACCTCTGTGGCTGTACGGTGACGTCGTGAGAGGGAGCGTGACAGCTGCAGCTCCACCACGACCACACATCTGAGTCGATCAGAAAGAAAACTCCTCACTTGATTCATTTATTTATTTGAAGTCAAATAATGTCCGCGAGTTCAGAAACTGCTCTACTCAATCTTATTAGAGGGGGAAGATGAACAGCCTGGTTTGGGGATCAGGATTAAAAGACCTGTTGGAATCACTTATGAAAAGATTCTGGAATGATTCCTTTTCCCGATTAAGTGAACTCTGCAGTCGATGTAGAAAAGACAGATATATAAACATCTACACAGGCCTAAAAAACCAGCGACATGTCACACAGTTTGTGGAGCAGAGAATGTGAAGTTGAATTAATTTGAAGTACTCACCAGCTGGTCAGTGTGTTCGCCGACTGTCTGGTGAGCACAGTGAGTTCATCAGAGCCTTTTCTGTTTCAGCTTCATGCTGCTGATGGAAACGGGTTGGATGTGAGCGATGACACTGAACCAGAACCTTTTCATGCTAGTTATCTGAGCCACTGTTGATATAAAATATAGACCGGCGCAGCTTTAAAGTCTGGATTTGGTTCAGCACTCTAATATATTTAGCTGAAACACGACTAAATTTAAAGAAATTAAGACATCTTCTGTAGAGAAAATCTATTAATTGATCTAGAATTTCTTTTTCTTTAACACAACCTGATAATTTCACGCTACACGACAGATTTGTGGGACCTTTTCAAACTTCAACAGTTGCGCGTGTCACCTTTATTTTTCTGGCAGTGACAGAGATCAAGCATTAATCGTTAAGCGTCCCTCCGAGCGCTCGTCCCTCCTCTTGCAGCTGTTTTGGGGGGACCTCCGCATTGTTGAGCCTCCAAAACGCTGACGCAGAGACGCGGCGAGCAGTCGGATGTCCTGGTAGCCTCATTCTCCCTGCTAGCGGAGCATGTCCCAACTGTTGTCAATTTATCAATGTAGCGTGCACTAGTGGGCACAGTTTGAGCCACCATTAAGGACAGGTGCCTCCATCCATCATGGCCAAGTCACTTATTCCACCTTGTCAGGGGAAACTAAATGGAGCTTCTGAAGAAATGTAAACAACTCTCAGCGGACAATCAGCGAGGACCATCTCAGCACTTCCAGCTGAAGAGGAGCACAGAGAGAGTTCAGTCTCACATTAACACCCGGGGCTCAAACTCGTTCTTCACCATATGTCCTCTAATCCTACAAACATGCTGATATGCAGCACAAGAGCTGTGTAATGTTGGTACTTTTTTTTTTTAACAGATGTAATTAACTTTTGTCTCGGTTACCCAGAAAATATCTCTGCTGACTTCTGGGGAAAAAAAAACAAAAAAAAAACATCTTTGTAAAGCAGAAAATCTGCGCTGCTGGTTTTCAGTTTGACATTAAAAACATTTTCTGTGTCGGTTTGGATTTTTTTATTTTTTTTTCCCCCCAGTTTTGTTTTTATCCCAAAACTTGTAAATTATAAAAGAAGGAATGAGAGACGAAAAAAAAAAATCCATGAAAAATGTCTCATTCTCCGAGATACAGTGGCATTTATTATTTAACAGTGTGGATTAATAATATAACAATAACAAAATATTGGATGCATGTATTCACTGTAAAAGGGAACGCACTAATCTAATTCGTGTTTGGAAATGTGTTGAAGCTGAAGCTTGTTTAGGAGAGTTTCATCTTGACAATTATAATCTTATGAGGAGTGCTCTTAGCCCCGAGGCTGCACTCCATTCATTTTCATTATAGCGCGGCACAATGCAGCCAGAGGTGAAGTGAACTGGGTTTTAATTAAAAGACAAAAAAGAAAATTAGAAGTTGGGGGATGCGCAAAAAAAAAAAAAAGCGGGGCTGTTAATCAATCCCCACCAATCAACCCGGGCTGATGATGGCACAACAAACCGCCGACAGACGGAGTGAACGGAGAGCAGACAGATTGATAACAGGTTGTTTTCATTATTTTTACTTCCTCACTGATATTAATCTATGTTTGCAGTCCTGATGAAAGCTTTTGTCTGCTCAGATATCTTTATTTTAAAGGTTATACCAAGTCAACTTAGCCCTGCAACACCACAGGCTGCACACTTCAGTCCCTTAATGTGTTTTTTTTTAGAGATATATGTAACAATTTTGCATTAAAATGTCCAAAAAAACATTTTTCTTCTTATATTCTCTGTCTGTCGAGACATTCCTGCCTGAGAGATGGTTGTTTAACAGTAAAAAAAAACAGCTTTCATGGTCCCGCCTTTCTTTAATCAGCTGTCAAAATCAGATCAGTTTTATTTATTCAGCCCAAAATCACCATCACGTCGCCTCAGTGGGTTTTATAACCTGCACAGTGAGCGACACCCTCTGTCCTCAGACCCTCGATTCAAATGAGGAAAAAGTTGCCATGTGCTTGCCGTAGTTCCTCATTCGCCTTTTGTTGTTTTGACTGAGAAAACTCCAGTCGACAGAAGTGACATACTGGGTTAGCCAGCATGGTGCCCACAAGCTCCTGGTGTCCCACTGTGAGCATACGAGCAGCTTGCAGGTCACCTTAAACCTACACTGTCACCTGAAACATGCAGCCTATTAAAGAGGTAATAGTCATCATTTACCGGTAAACTGAGCAAACGTGTAGTCCTCCTTATTCCTCCATTTCACTGAGGTAGCTCAAAGTCTCCAAAAGCTGTATGACCCCAGTTGCAGACTAACTAACTAACTTAATCCAGTTTCCAGGTTTTAGCCCTGACCTTTGTTACAAGAGGAAGTGGTTGAAATCTCCTCCAGTGAAGTTGGACACCTTCCTCAAGACCGGCGCACGCCATCGTTCGACGCTGATGGCGTTTATGTCCCGACCGAACACTTCTAACATGTCTCCCGCTGTGGTAATCTCTGTATTATCACAATGCAGCCTGCCATTTATCTGATGGAGATAAACACTGAACACTGCTTCATCACCTGGTCGCTAACGCTAGCAGCCGGCGCTCCTGTCCTGCCACTCTGAGCCGATGTCGGAGGAGCGGTACCGACTGCAGCAGCTTCACCGCTGGACTCAAATGACATGACATCAGAATGCCGGGACCGTCGACGCCAATCAGCAATAACAATGTAACACCAAGCGAGCGAGCCAGTTGGATACCAGGGTCCTGATTGTTTTATTCTCAGTGTAAAGAAAAGGACCATAATGCACCGAGGCGGCTGAGAGATCTCATAACCCTCCGTTTGATGTTGGATGGAGAGAGTCGTGTAGCATCCGGACACCTTACCTGTTCTTGTGTCACCTTTAACATGACAGGCATTGATTTTACAGTTTAATTTGTTCGAAGTGGATGTAAGGAAGCTCACACTGATTAGAAATTATCATTACACTCGTGAAGTGTGACGGATGTGCCCGGACACGTTGACGTGCCAGCCGCCAGGATGTACCGAGATGATCCTCCTGACGGCCTGTCACCAGTCTGACGTTTTGGAAGACGCGTCTCATCCAACTCAAACTTCTCTTGTAGCCACAATAGAAGCCGTTATGTATTATAATTCTTGACCGAACCCAAAACAGAGCGCGACGAGGGGAAAATCCGCAAAAATGCAGCGCGGCACATGTCACTTGGCTCGCTTCCAAACACAAAACACATCTGGAGTGGTACCATTTAATTAAACGGCGCCGCACGTACGAGTGGAATCCGGTTTGATGGGAATTATGAGGACGCGGGGAAAAATTTGTCAAACATGGTGGAGAGCACTCCCGTTGATTAGCTCACAGGCTCTCGTCAGCTCGGTGAAAGCTGCTGCACGACGTCACACACGCTGAGAAAATTTTTATCAGGAGTCATTATTCTTCCAGCAGTTTGTGTTCATGTTTCAATGCAAGAAACAAAACAAAATATTGACCTAATTAACACGCTTTTTAAAGACTTTTTCCATGGTTACCAACTGCAACATGATCCAAATGCACCACGAGCAAAGAGATGGAAGATGGGGAAAAAAAAAAAAAATCACACCATTAATCCAGACATATTTCACCTCATTCTGATGTATTGTTATGAAGTGAATTCAATTCAGCATGAAAGTAATTATATCTATTATATCCAGACAAAATGTTGTAAACCTTTTGGCCATGCTAATCACATCTGCTTTTATTCCGAGTGAAGACTCTAGTTGGCTGTTTCTTTTCCTTTCATATTTTATATGCTTATTATCTAATTTTCTTTTGAAGGCCTTGATTATTCCCAGTCTGAAAATGAACAATAATTGCTGCCCTACTGCTTACAAAGTCTGCGGAACACAGGAATAAAGGAGCAGTGCTTTCAATGGTCAATCAACAAAGAAGTACATTAATCATTATCGTCCATTAAAATTCCTTGTTTTGTGCATTGGACATGGCTCCGGAAGAATTAAAATGTCTTTTACCCTCCCAATTATGCATGAGATTTGTATGGTTACGGTGAAACATAATATGAACAACAAGGATAAAATAGAATTTACAAAGAGGGGAGTGCTTTGATCACATACTGTATGCCTTAAGGAGTCTTGCCTGAGACTCTTTGATGTGAATCAGTGCATGAAAGACAGGTCCAATTGGCCCGAGGTGACCCTCAGAAATTTGCACTCTTTAATCATGTGTTCCACGTCAGGTGTATGAAAAAATTGTTCCCTCGTGGTTTATAATTTCTTATTGCATGAGGCAGGTTTCCTGACAGAGGAGTGTGAAACAATTTGCAGCCTCTCAAATGTGGTTTAAGTTATATCGCACAGAAACACGTCGAGCCCGCCGGGCAAAAAAAAAAAAAAAAGAAGAAGACATTACAGAGGACGGAGACAGGATGGGAGGAAAAGCCCAAACAGTTGTCGTGTTAATACCTTCGTAAACAACGGGATTGCTGCACCTAATTACCATCAGATGGATGGAACGGAAAGGTCAGTCGTAGCCTTTTTTAGCCACGCGCACAGCTCAAGGGATTTCCGCGTTGTCTGTCCGTCCACTGGTTTAATATCATACGTCTCAGCGCTGTGAATGCATTGGATTGGACTTCTGTTCTTCCATCTTGTGCTACCAGCAGGTTAGAATCTAGACGTGTCCAACTGTGTTTTTTTATTTTTTATTTCCTGGCAAGGCGCGACAAAAACTAATGAATAATTTCCCATCATCCTTAGTTTTAATGCTAACATAGCTGAGTGACCGTACATGTATTAAGAAAGCTGGAGACGGCACCACCGTTTAGCCTCGCTGCCAATTTCACATACGGTGCTGCAACCCAAATTAAATACCCTGCTGCCCAAAAAAAGTGCTTTCTCCATATAATAAATAAATAATATGTTGAGAGGACACCTCAAACTGCAAGCAAGGCCAATAATTACTCTTTGTGCTATTAAGCTATTTTCATTAATGTGACTGCATCCAAATGGAAAGTCTGTACAGGCGTGGAAGACAGACTAATGCTGCTGCAGCTCTGGGCCAGAACCGGCTCCGCTCCCATCAGCAGCAGAGCTTCTGGCAACGTCGCCACATTCAGGTTGGGTGCGTTTAGAAAACGCAAATGTCTTGGCCTGAGTTTCAGACGTTTGTGTTTGATGTCCGTCCATGTTCAGTTTCAGATATATTATATTTCATTAATTAAAGCTGCAAGCGGTGTTGAACAAGCCCTCACACGAGCACTAAATTCAAAATGGACAACTTCCTGTTTGGTAACGACACCAGGAGACTTCTTTGTAGATCTAGTTCTGATAGACTGACTTATAGAATATGTGTTTTTGCCAAGTTTCATGAGTTTCTGATCATGTTTATTTTGGCAAAATTCCTTTCATTTCAACACATTATTACTCATTCGGGGAAGATTTGATTGCACTTACAGTTTAGTAACTAGTGGTTATCAACTTCAGTAACACAATCTTCCAAACTAGCTCGACCTTAAATGACAGCAAGACGCAGTAAAGTTGCTCTCACTGAGCATTAGCATCTCACTGGAATGGCATTATGCAGTTCGGCCAGGTTCAGGAAATTATCCCAGTTTGGGTTAAAATAACTAACGTAATAACTCACGTAATGTAGACGACGCTGTTGACATCATTCATGTAACCTGCTAACCTGCTTGCATTACATAGATCGAAAACAAATTACACCTGATTCTTGGTCATAAACGGGATGAGAAGGGCAAGTCTTACATATGACCCACCCAACCATCCCAGCCACGGCCCAGTTTAGGATTTCTTGCTATTTTGCTACTATTACTGCACTAAAGTGACGCTACAGGGGTTCCCACAGCCTCAAACTTTGAAAGGCTGCAGTACTTGACGTGTTGACGGTGAGAACAGGCTGACTTTTGAGAAACATCCAACTCAAAATCAGATTTCGTTCCTTTGCCCCGTGCAAGTTTCCTCCATCTTTACTTGACTTTGTCTCATGAGTGGTAGTTTGTGAGGCGTGTCACCTATTTCTTTATTTTCGGACATGTTTTGCAATATATTACCATTGTTAACAGGAGCGGGTGAAGCTTGAACTTTTATAAGAAGCAGGAGATGCTATGAAGGAGGATTTCTTTTTCTTTTTTTTTTTTATTACCCATGAAAAGAAATCACTGAACGCTGAGGTTACAGGACAGCAACAGTCCGAACGGAGAATAAATGTCTCAGAAGTTCATCCCTCCCTCTTATCTTCAGACCATTTTAGAATACTTTTAGCTAGTTTATAATGAAAAAAAAAACGTACCTGTGGTGCCTTAATCTTGACACGGCGATGCAAATTGTTATCTGTCCATAAACTAAATTCCATTGCACCGGCCGTATAGACATTCCACTGTGATTTAATAGGGTCTTCTTATTTCTATATGGAGATAGAATTGGAAGACAAATAGGATTTAAGGAAACATATTACCTCTTGTCCCTCTCTGAATACAAAGGGCAGACCTTAGTGCTATCACAAAGAAAACAGCTTAGCGGCAGTGCATTTGTTTTCCATTCAGAGAGAGAAGCACTTTGTCTTTCCAATCGTTACCTGTCTGTGAATCAGTTGCTCCATTAAGGACAGCCTAAAGAGGGAGGTGCTGTCTAGGGCTAAATTGCAATTAGTCGGCCTGCGAGTGAGGCTGGCACCAGTTAACTTGGGATATTGGAGTGCAAGGGCCCCGTAATCAGGCTTTGGTCATGTAGAACAATGCATAAAATTAAATTGACATTAATGAATAATTGTGTAATGAAAATGGAGGAGTAGAGTTAATTGCATGTTACAGTGAGTGTAATGCCCAGATAACCTTGTGTCTAATGCTATTCTTAGTCTGACTGCCAAGGCTCTCACCGTGGCTCCTCTCGGCGGGAAGTCATTAAAGCCAGGGAGTAGATAATGCCAGTGTGCCGAAACCCAAAGTAGCTACAATCTTGCAAAGACTTTCTTTCACCGGCTTTTTTTTTTTTTTTTTTTTTTCCTCCCCCCTCCCCCTGCCTCTAAGTGGGGCTATGCTGAAGTCATTTGTACACAGTCTGAATGAAATTAAAGGTCAGCGGTGCTATGCATCTCTGTCTGGATGGGCTTTTAGAGAGAGAGAGGGGCCCCCACTCACCTGCAGCGGCTGTCACACGGTAGAATGAACACCTTCAGATGATCTCGGGATGTTTTTGCCGGAGATGAAGAGCGATTTGAGTGACAGCTGCTCTCACTAATTCATAAACGCAACCCGCGCTGAACGACACCTTCCATTTAAAAATTAATTCCAACAATTTGATGCTTTGTTCAGATATTTCAGTTTGAGTTGCACATTTTTTTTTTTTTTTTTTTTTTTTTAAGAATGAGAGACCATTTCAAAATGTCACCGACTGCTCAACAGCACACATGTGACAGACAGATAATATGATATGGTACTGCCTATAGAAGTGGCTTCCAACTTTGGGGTTGAGAGGTTTTTGGTTGTTTTTTTTTTGGAAGGGTTGCAAGAAATGTAAAGGTTGGCGAGGTTGTTAACGGGAGAGGAGAGCAGAACAGCGACAGGATATGCTTCACAAATGTATCTTTTAGTTTTCTTCTTTTATTAAATCATGAATCTCTTTATAATTTCACCAATTTCTGGCAACATTTAAACAATCTCCTGTTGTCACACCTCCCTGGAACTCATTCCGATAAAAGACTAAAATAGCGTAACTCATCCTTCAGCTGATGGAACAGATAAGCTGGACGTGCAAGAACCGGCTATTGTCCAAAGCCAGGAATACAGATTAATGTTCCAGTAAAACATGAGTGATGAATGTGTTTACACGGGTATAAAGTGGCTGCACATGTTTGTTTGGGGTTTTTTTCTTCAACTTATCTGTATGAAGTAAATGTTGATTGCACAATGTAATCGGGCACAAAATCCAGATGCGGTTCAGGCTGCCTGACACCATTTCTACCTGCGTTTGGCGTCGCCGTTAGACTAAATGATGGAAGGAACACGTTTTGGCCTGTGTTGTTGGTAGTCGCGTTTTAGGAATGCAGAAACAACCTGGTTGTCTGTCGTCCCCAGTACTTCGGTTGTTGCCCCAACATTTTTTCGGACTTACTTAACTCTTCTCAGGAAATAAGTAGGAAACCGCCGCCTCATAAAACACATAAAATCACTCTCTGCTCGTAATCCGTCCACATTTGGAGAGATGAAGGAGAATAAACAGACTTTGCTTCACCTTAAGATTGTACATGCTTTGTACATAAATGATAATATAATACTGTAATATACGCAAGTCAACACGTCTCTTGTTTGTTTTGAGAGGAAGTGACACAGAATCCCTGAGGGGCGAAAAGAAAAAACAATACTGTTCTGAACTCTCAGACGGGCCCAGCAGCAGCAGCCGCCTCCCATTGGGAAAAATCAGTGAAAAGAACAGCGATGTATCAATTTACTAGCTGCTAATTCACCATTGTCTCAGCTCATTAAGCTGCAACGCATCACTAACATCACATTATCACAGTAACATGCAATAAATAAAGCTACGGAAGCAATATTATAGTAATTTACCTGACCATTTTTCCCTTTTTTTTCCTTGGTAATCACTGATTTGTTTGCTTATTGCTGTTTGCAGATAACGTGCTGAATGACTGACTGTGTGTTATCTAATCATCTAATAAGTGAGTGGACTCCAAGAGGGATCAAAATGATGAATGATTAATACATAAAGACACAATAATAGTAATCTTCTGTTATTTATTTTCCGAGTATGATCCAAGAGATGTTACTGTGAAAAAACAACCTGCAGATACAGAAGTTGAACATAAATACTAACATGACCTGTATTTATAGTGACACATGCAGTATTTGTATTTCCTCTGTTGTTATTGAAACTATAATACAAATAGCTACACTAATATTTCAGTCATTTTTAGCCTTGCTAGCAAAGTGGCTCTAGGGAGGGAATTCCCATGAGTCTCAGCTGTGCTTTGTGTTTACTGCTAATTAGCAAATGCTAGCATGCCAACATGCTAAACTAAGACAATAATAACATTATAGCCTATTAAAACATCAGCAAGTTGACATTGTTAGCATGCTCATGTTAGCATTACATCATGTTAGTGTTACAGTACAATACAAAGAGCTAAAAAAAAACTAATATTACATATATAACGTAAATGTACATTTCATAAACATGTTGAAAATGAATTTTCATACCTGAAAAAATACCTTACAGCCATGTGTAATATTAATAGTAGATAACAATAATACATTTATTTTAGAGCACTTTTCTGGGTACAAAAAGACACTTTATAGAAAAAGAAACAGAATAATACAAACAATACACTCAAAACAAACTGGTTGATGAGCTTGGAGGAGGATTTGGAATGCGATCCATTGTGAGATAGGAACCCGGTGGAGTGCCTGGAGGACGGGGGGTGATGTGGTCACGGGTCATACCTCCACTAATGGTCACCAACATCTTATTCATATGCAGTGTGAGGGAAGATCCAAGTCTAGAAACTCCTCCATCTTTCAAGTCTGTCAGATTTAGGGTGATGTAGTTGCAAAAATATAACATAATATTCATAATTGTGTTTTTATTCCTGTATAATCATCTGAAAGTACTTTTAAAGGCCACTGTAGGGGAGAGTGAGGCAGGTGGGGGTGTTCAATTGGTTGCAGTTCCCAACCTCACCACTAGATGCCACTAAATCCAACACACACTGAACCTTTAAGTAACATCAATAATCATGATGTCAGTGTATTAAGTTTCAGATCTCCACGCTCTTCAGGACGTCTATCTGCTGTAAGCCATGCCCCGGATAGACTTACCCTAGATATGTCAATCTAGCCCCCTTTTTCTCTTTTTTTTGTAGTTTTACATTTCACTGGAATGGGCTTTTTGCCCCATGCAGGGAGAGATCAGAATTACAGAGATTAGCCTGCATCGTCGATGGTGCACGCAGGCGAACCTTAGCATGATGTAATGCTTTCTATCTTATCGCAGGCACTCAAGGGTTCAGCATCAGGCCCCTCGTGTCCCTTAATGTATGTGTTTGGTTTCATTGTAGATGGTGGTGACGAGGCCGTGCGTTTGAACAAGTCCTATCTTGTACACTTTTTTTTTTTGTGTTACAGAAGTAGGCCAATTAATCTACAGCTGCCCCCCCCCCCCCCACCCACCACCACCATCAACCCCCACCCCCCCTCATCCGTGCACACATTCTTCTCTATTATCCACTAAACCAGGTGTTTCCCAAAGTGGAGTCCCTGGAGAGCCTCCAATGAGTTTCTACACCATTTCCTTCAAGAACGATCTTGATGTGGTGTTTTGAGGCATGCTGCAGTTTGAATGTTGTCACCTGTCCAATCCAGCAGAACCAAACACCGGCGTTTAGCTAGAAACGGCTCTGAACACGACACCATGTCTACACACATCATGCGGCACATTCGGTCTTGTTTTACAGCACGATCAACATTGTAACGCCAGGCCCAAACAGAAATAGCAGCTACTTAAAGAAATTATTTAGCTAATTGCCTTTGCCTGAAGGCAGTTCCATTGGTTTATATGAAGCTATTATTACCTGCTCTATAAAAGTGTAAACATTCACTCGTCTTTGTTCCGTATGATCACCGCCACCTGAAATGAGTCTACTTACGTGTGTCGCATCTAATTTCAGTTCAGTTCTAAGAGTTCAAACAGCCGCTTTCCTCGACCCACTTGGCTACGATTTCAGCAGAATTGCAAACACACCCAATTTAAAAACAAAAAACAAAAACTAAGATATCACTCTCAGATATCTATTTACTCCTTATTAGAGGCATTTAAAATCTCAGACAGCGTACAAGGCTGATATCCACAGTTGCAGTCACACCTGATATTTACACTGAATACTGAATGTTATCAACACATACATGTGTTAACATCTGTTATGCCATGCATTTTATAATCTCCACGGGTGGAGAGGTTTTAGTGGGCCTGGTTCTTACTGAGGATTATTTTGTGCTCCAAGTCCTTCTCTTTACCTGGAGTCTCGATCATAGCCAAGGCTGATATCAATATCATACACTGAAAACAGAAGATATAATACGATAATTGTTTATTGACAGTAATGTAAAATACATAATCGTTGGAAATATGACTGTGGCATAAATCTGGGCAGGCGGTCTATACAGAAGAAAGATCTAAATCTTTTTTAAAATTGGTGCTACATGATCAGAGAAATCAGAGAAAAAGGGCTGTGGTGGTTTTTCTTAGGGGCGGCTGTGGGTCAGGGGCAGAGCCGGCGTCTTGTTATTGGATGGTTGCTGGTTTGATTCCCTTGGTCTGCATGTGGATGTATCCTTGGGCAAGATACTGAACCCCAAACAGCAGCCACCATCAATATATGAATTACTGTGAGTCACTTTGGACAAAATTGCTGCTAAATGCCCTAAAAATGTCAAATATTTTTGCTCAAAGTTAGAAAAACCTTCAATAACCAGCATGCACTGCACCACACTGGCCCAATAAACACTCTCACCCGCTGATGGGTGATGTGCTGGGAGGTGGACGGAGCAAAAACATTTTGATAAAAGATGGTATTATAGCTAAACAGTACAGTGATCATGGTTCATATTTGGTTCTTGTCTTATGCCCCTATCTTTATCTAAGACTGGAATAAAACGAACCTGTATTCTGATGAGAGGAGGAGATTCTCCTCAATAATCAACTCACAGTGTTTGTACACGTGAAGGGGCGATCGTCAAACTGTCCGAGTTGCTATCAGGCAGCTACTGTACATCAAAGGGGCCCAGCAGTGATCTTTAGATTGACCGCCTGCTGCTGTCCACATTGTTTTTAATGGGTTCCTCACAGCAGGACTTCTTCTGGACTCCCCGGTGCTGCCTGGTTTCCATTTTTTTTTTTCTATAAGGAAACTGGAGGAATTAGAGAGTTGTCCTTCAAGCTTGGGGGATACGTGTTGTTAGATCAGGAGCACGCTCACGTCGAGGTCACAGCAAACTGTACGAAAGCGGATTTAAGGATTCTGACAGTTCCACTTGGTTAAAAAAAAACTCTGGACAATCGGCTGACAAAAAGAAAAAAAAAAAATAGACAGTATTGTAATGAAGAGGATATTTCATCAGATGGAATCGAAAATGTATGAGAGCAGTATTAGAATCAGGGCTGAGAAAATATAGCAGTCCTTCCTCAGTCGCTTTACTTTTGTGTAATGTGCTGTAGCTGCAGGCTTCGCTCTCGATATGAGCCGCAGCAGTTCTGAACACGCACTTTGATCCAGTCCAACGCATACTTCCCACCGCCCGAAGCCCATTTTCTAGATGTCTTAACTTATGCTGATCTACATAAATAGATAAATCCAAATTGATCAGGTGGTTAAATTGTTGATGTCAACCTACATTATTTATGCATATCAAATGAATTAAAAAGTCGGGGCTTAAAGTCTTCACAGGCCCAAAAAGAAAAAAAAAAACTTTTTTTTTTTTTTTGCGGCACATTGACGCTCGGGGCTGTGCTGACTTACCTGTCTGAAAGGGAGCAATGAATAATTTGATCACATTTTTCATTTCACTCGAGTGCTGAACAAACAGGAATCTGTGATTAACAGTTTTAATTAGGATTCTAACTTGACAAATTCTTACAGCCTCGCAACGTGTCTAAGATGAATAAATCACTGGCCCGGGATCATCAAGCTGCCTCCTAAGTGAATGTGCCTCGAGATTACTTTGTGATTCCACAAAGTGTGAGTCAGCCAACTGACTGTATTTAACTAATCCTCTCCCCCCACCACATGTCAGGTGGAGGAAGTTTATGTCCACTCAATGAGATAACTACGCCCCGCTCAGGTGTTGGACCCCGGTGCTTTTCAGTGTTTCTTCTTTGACTCTTGAAAGCTGGATGTCAAAACTAAGTGGAGCCGGCGTTAGTTTACCTCACAGCAGGCGAGACGTCTGCACACCTGCGTTATGAGAGCGCTGTAAAAATGATGGCAACCATTAGGGAGTTTTGTTGCGAAGTCAAGCTATGGCGCGTACGGTTCACTTACAGGTGATGCTTCCAGCTAGTGAGCGAAAAAAATAGAATATTGAAATAAACATTTTTTTTGGTGTTAATTAGGCTTCAACTGGGAGTGTTGGTTTCTTTGTTTATTGCATTTTTATTTAACTACGTGAGGTCCATAAAATGTAATCACTTTAATCACTGTGTTGCTTTTGACCTTTGTACGTTTGCTAAAAGTTGCAAATGCCAAATAGAAGAAATATATATTTTTTGATGAAACATAACAGATTTTTCTCTTCTTGGTTCACAGCCCAAGCCAAACTATTGCACTGAGTCTTGGAAACACTATAAGTTCCCATTAAATGGCTAACAAAGTGCTTTTCACTTCAGCATAGTAACATATTTCACCTCCCCGTCCCCTAAACACTGTGTTGCTAACGCTGACTCTGCTCCAAGTGAACTCGGCCGGACCGCGACAGAACAACACATCCCCGAGAAGTCAGAGGCCAGTTTGATGGCGGGGAATTCAGTACCCAGATGGTTTCCATGTGGGGTTTGTCCCAGTAACTAGCTTATGGTGGTTACATATAGCAGCAGTTAGCGCTTATTTAAGCAGCAAAGCTACCAGTACCTGTCTAGCAGGAAACTCCGTAAATCACCTCTGTATCTCCTCTAGCATCCATTGTTGTTCTCCGGGGCTGCGAAGTGTTCATTGAGAACATTTGTTAGCGGACGCTGTGGCAACATGTAATGCTAAAGCTATCTGTCCAGAGCTGCTCATGGCAGAGCAGCACAGTCTCACTCTCCAATCAATAAATAAAGATATAAAGTTGTTTATTTTTGTCTAGCAATTTGGAGGTTTTGTCACAAGTAGCGTTATTTTATGAATCCATGTTACATGCCCCTGTGTGCAGGATGAGTCATCACCATTTTTAAGGCGTTTCCAGGAAGTTACAAACTCTAAAACACCATTAAAATCATCTACAAAACACCTTTTTTTACACTGTTGGACCTGATAGTGGCTTATAGCTGGAATATAGAGCAAGACATCTGTGAACATAAGATTTTAACAGCCATTTTGAGCTGACAGGGACTTTATATGAATTTCAACTGAATTTTCTGTAAAAGCAGTGGCACCAAACAACGTCCTTGGTGTGTACCATAATGTACCGTACTGGATTTAGAATAAATCAATAACTTCCAGTTAACTGAATGAATGTAAAATAATAGACAGCTGGGAGTATCGACTGATCTGTTCAGTCAAAGGCAGCACTAAAATCAGGTAAGACATCACCAGCCAGTTAATCACTCTCTCCGTATCACTCAACCAGGGATTTATCTTTTCCATTAAAGCTGTTAGAGTGAACCTGAACTCAGTTTTTTTTGCTGAAAAAGAATATGTAACTTGATCAAACATCGCTCTTTCCATTCACTTGAGCTGTAGTAATGTGTCCCTCGATATTTCTAAAGTTTCCAGTGAAGGCTGGAGGTGTTCAGCCTGTTTAATCTCCTGACACAAGGCACTTATACTCACAAAGAAATGTGTTGCTCCGTAAAGCACTCCAACTTTTCTTTCTTCTTCTCTTTAATCGCTAGTCAAGCCTGTTAAATTTATAGCTACAAAAAGTACTGCACTGTAATTTCTGTAATAGCAGTTTGGTTAGAGTTTTAGATGGAGACACACACCATCTCCCAACCCGAACCCCCCCACCGCCACCGCCGCCACCACCCGACACGCCCTAATACCAAATTTAAACATCAGTAATGTGCACTGGTGTCTGAAATTCCATTGTGAAATGTTAAATTTAAATCTTGATGATATGCATCATAACTATTGTAATCAGACATCCCAAGCTTCGCCTCCATTATTAATTGTCCAAAGCGTAATGATTTATTGTAGTCCTGCAGAATGATTATTAATTTTCTGGTTGATTATACCTGTGGGCGGCAACAACACCACCGTTCTGCATATAAGCATCCGCTAAATGAAAAAGTATTCTTCGCATGAAAAAAGGGGGTGTCCTTGGAGAAACAACAGCTCATTTCTTTTTTTTTCTGCTTTAATCAAACATATGTAAAAGTGCTGTTGATTAAGGGTACTTTGGCATGCATTCAGAGGGGAAATATGGAACAAGCATTATCTGATGATTTCCTTTGTTCAGACTTGTAAAAAGGAAAGAGAACCTGATTGTTCAAGTCCAAGTAAGTGTTCATTTGCACTCTCCGTAACTTGTCAAAGTGCTTCGGCACCGAACTCAAAGCTGCACCTGCACTGCAACAAAAAAAAAAAAGCAAGGAAAGAAAACGTGCAGCCTCGGTGTTTCACGCCGGTGCAACACTGGTGGTTTACATTCCAAAGAAACAGTGGAGAGTGACAGGAGTGTGTGTACAATACAAGCCGCTCTCAGCCGGGCAGGTCTGGGTACGTCTGAGCCGCAAACAGCAGGCCAGAAAGTTAGAAAAAAAAAAAAATACTTCCCTTAAAAGAATCGCTGGGATCTCAACACTTAGAGGAATGCACAGGTGCAGACACTCGGCTGCAGACGATCCCAGCTAACACTTGATCAATCTGACACTTCGCGGGGGCTCATGCCAGTGACAAGTTCCTGTGGGACTGTGATCGGGTCTCATGCAACAAAAGAAAGAAGTCCATTGAGCTGGGTTTTTTGTGTGTGTGTGTGTGTGTGTATATGTGTTTTTCCCCCCTCCTATCTCCGGTCTTGCTGTATTGTGGCCAAGTAAATCCCTCCACACTCTCCTGCTCATTTATGGAATCACAGCTGATGGTTGTGTAATAACACTTTCACTCTGATGAGCTTGGCATGGGTATCCAGTGGCATATTAATCTATCCATGTCCAATTAATCAATGCTGGATCACATGCTGCTGCACTTAACTGCAGGCTTCCACTTACATTTTACTGATATCAGCTGACATGTTCTTACCAGGGATCACCTTCCCGTGGAATGGGAGCATGTTGGATATTTTTTTTTTTTTCCATATTAGCAAATAGCGGAAATAATTATTCATATTCCGCGCTGGAGACGGACGCGATCGGTCAGGAGAGGATCTCCGCGGAGCTCTATTTGCAGCTCCATTGATCACGAGAGATATCAGTGTCCCTCAAACAAAATCCAGGACCTTCATTAACTAAATTAAATTAAATATCCAATTAAATAGCTTCACTCATAAAATTAAAAAAGGGAGGACATGATGTAGTGTTTTAATGATACTCATTAGGGATGTTGCTTGATCTAAAAAAAAAAACAGCAGCTTTACTCCTCTAACGTACGAGCTGGATGTGTTTGTATCTGAGAGAGAGAGAGAGGTGAGGAGGAAAGACGAGCCCCTCCAGTCACCTCCCGTCCTCTCCGGCCACTGAGAAGGAGAGGCAGATTAATTAACAGACCTTTGCAGGCCAATGAAGACAGGTGGCAATAATCCTGACAAGAGACAGATCTGAAGCCTCTCATACAAAACCAATTTCAACTGCACTCCATTTTTCAAAAGCTCATCAGGGTGAAGAACGAGAGAGTTGAACCCGCGTGGCTGCAGAATTTGTTTCTCTCTGATTGCCTTGTCAGGATATCTTATCCGATGGCAGATGACCAAAACCCCACCCTTCACAGACAAACTCTCCCTCTCTCTCTCTCTCTCTCTCTCTCTCCTTTCTTTCTCGCTCTCTCTCTCTCTCTCGCTGACACACAATGCTTTCTCTGTCTTCCCACACTCTCATACACATCACGCCGCGTCTCTCACACTTTCTTACGCTTCCTCCTCCCCCCCTTTCCTCCACAAAAGCAGCCACAATTGACCTTTTGCCAAGTTTTGGTTGGTGTCAAGCTTTTCCATTTCCCACACGGCACAAATAACCAACTGATTTACCGCACAAGTCTTATATATCTGAAAGAGAAAGAAGTAAACATAAAGATGGCTTCTCATTTTCTTTGCCTTTTCTGATTCTGCGTTCTGAAACGACGGCAGTCAACCGCAGACGTTAAGATGACGTTGGTTGGCTACATGAGTTGTTTACAACAGCTTTCTCCTTCAGGATCATTTTAAAAAGGAGAAAAACCTCTTAAAAGGTGTTTAGAAAGAAAAACTCATTTGAGTGCTGCAGGAATGAGTCCTGAAGCACGCAAGTTAGTTTGCATGTTTTCACTTCAGGGTCCCTTCTTGTCAAAGTCAATGAGTTTTGTTTTTTTGTTTTTTTATATATGGGTTTTTGGTTAGATGCCTGGAATTAAGATGTGTGATCAATACAAGCTGAAGAGATTTTCACATTTTGCACCGTCACATAGAGTACGTACCGCGCTCATGAATTTTAAGGCTTTTATGTCTGTTATAAAAAGGTGGATGAGGTTATCGGGCCGCTTAAACATCATCGCAAGCTCGTCTAGGCTACTCAGAGACGGATTTACTAACCAAAAGTAGTGGGAGTATATTCAGAAAAGTGTTATGCGCCGAAGTTATGAGAATGTGGTGCAGTTCATTTATAGCCACACATGAGGTTTTTACTTCTGGCAGTTGTGTTTATGCTTCAAAAATCCTGAGAGTTTTTGTTTGTTTGTGAAGATTTTTCATAAACGTTTGTTCGCCACAGAGTTTATTTTCTGCCGTAATCCGAAATCCCATGGAAAAACACCCATCGACTTTCTGACAAACCAACTTCTGGATTAGCCTCCAAAAATGCGTCATCCCTGCAGCACTCATATTATACATGTTATACACACGAAGGTCAGGTTCACACGTGGTTGATCGTGTTCTTGAACTGCGTGTTTCAGTTTCAATATTACAAGAGAAAAGACTTTTGGGACGGGAAAGTGTTCGACATCGATTTAATATTTCAGGTAAGACTGAAATTCTCCAAAGTCAGTAAGCAACAGGACACTCTGGTGTTTATGTTCCACTTGGTTGTGAACAAGACTTTTATTTCAAAGTAATCTGCAGCCCCACGAGATGATAAGTTAGCTCATGAAATGCTAACTCTTGGTCTTTGCACATAACACTTGCTGCTGTGGATAGGAAGCTTACATTAACACAGTGTTTAATCATCTCCACCCCTTACACTTTGACCCTCGTGTTTTTGGTTTTAAAAGGTTACATCAGACACATCAGACCAAACTCTGTACGTGCAGAGCGTCTCACTGCCTCAACATCTGGAGAAATGACTGGACAGCTGCTGTTTTGTTGGAGGAGTTAAACGGTCCATCTCAATGTCAAGACCATTTAAAGGCGGAGGTTTTAGACTTTCACCTCACTTCTGCTGGGATTATTCCTTATTCAAGCCACACTGTTGTTCCCATTCATCAAAAAGTGCTCCCTCAAAAACTTTTCCAGTCGACTCGAACAGTGTGCGATAGGAAAAAAAAAAAAAAAAAGGAACACAATAAGCTGCAGCGAACTAAATTGTTCCCACAGAGGGCATTGATTCCGACTATTTATCTTGGTTATTGTCTCGGATACAATGAGGTTATTTATCTGAACAGAATGGACCCCACTTGGTTTGCAGCGATACAATCAGCAGCACATTATAATAACGCTACTATCCGTTGGCAATTAGTACATAATAATGTGCTGCACTTGCATTAATATGATTGAGCGTGTCTGCTTTAGGGATATGCATATGTAACATTCCTTCCCCTTTTCTTTTCCACCACTCCGGCTAATCCTCCTCAGGAGAGCGCCTCGGCGGTCGATGATAGGATCCACCCTGACTGTCCAAACACGGCTCCCTCAGGGACGTTAATTTCCAAGCAGTCCCTCGAGTGAATCAGAAAGAGAGAGCGCTCAGTGAGCATGAAGAGCAGGGAGTGGAAACCACCACCACCACACTTCTCTGTGGGAAAAAAAAAAAAAAAAAAAACCTCTCAAGAAGAAAGTATAATGGCAAATTAATTTCCCAGAGATTAATGTACAAGGTAAATATTTTAGTGCTGGTACTTATCTTCTAAAAAGTCAGAGGATGGAGACCTTCCTCACCCCCTTCCCTCCCTCGCTCCCTCGCTCCCCCACCCGGCTCTGCCAGTGTCTGCTGAAACAGCTTAGATGCATAAGGAGTCTAATGAGAGGAGAGATTCCAGGCCGCCTGATGGCTCTCATCAATCACCTTTCTCCTTTGGAGGTGTGATGCCGTCCGGGGGAAGAAGGCCACGGAGGGTCGAGTGGGAGGGAAGGCATCAGGCTTTTAATCTCAATAAGTTAATAGACTTTCTGGTCTGGTCTCTGCTAAGTAGAAACTTCATCCCCGTTGTTAGCAAACAAGCAGCATGTACACAGGAGGCTGTCTCGGGGAGCTGCTTGGCATTTCCACATTACACAGTTAATTTGTGTCGCAGTCGAAATTAGGAGATCTAACTAAAGTTTGTCGATACACCATTAACGGCCAGCTAAAGGTTACTGAGTGCTGAGTTTAGGAAAACAGTCGCAGATCTCTATCGCGGCAGGTCCACATGGTGTCATTCTGAGAAATATGTGGGTGGTAAATATTTTAGCAGCAGTTCTGGCTCATGTCAGATGTGTGTTATAAGTCACATAGCTGAAGGCATGTACAGTAACTGTCACTGACTCCTGACGCACAGGACACAATGCTGTGATTGATCACATCCTCGAGCATGAAACCTGTGCAGACGTCGCCGCGTGATGATGTCTGAAGTTGGAATTAGCTGTTAGCTAAACTGAACCATGACTAATCACAGCTTTGTAGCCGTAACTAGATACAGCTGGATGTAGCTGACCTGCCGAGCTTTAAGGTCTTTCTGGTTTATTCCTTCTATCTTTCCAAAAAAACAAAAATAGGCCTGGAAAAGCAGAAATTTTAAGAATGGATTGACAATGTTTTTCTTAAAGTTGCTCAGGTTTAGCCGGCCTTGCTGGCTAGCTTGGGTCTCCTACCATATTTTAAAGGACAAAGACTCTTTGTTGAGCTCTTTATTTTGATTTGTTGGTTCTTAGATTTTGATTTTTTTTTTGTTTGTTTCAGAAATACAAAATCTAAAGCGTAACTCTAATGTTTGTGTTGAATGTTAATCTGCGGGCTGATTTTTTACCCGGGGAATCTGTTAGCTTCAGCTAGCAGTCTTCTTTGCCTCATTACAACACATCATTAGCATCTTTTGTATGTAGCCATCCAAGTCATACTCCAGACTTTTATTTTCCATAGTTCTCATTGTTATACAAGTCAGCTGAAAACATTTAAATCTCAGCCAGACCTTCATTTTCTACTCTGCTATCAGAGCTAACATTAATTAGCTAGCTGGTTACCGCTAACTGCTAGCTGCTGCTGTACTTCCAGTTAGCAACGGCCACTGCGTTTGACTTCCTCCATCTAAAATGGGACCTGTTAGCTTTAGCTAGCAGTCTTCTTTGCCAACACTTTGTTAGCATTTTCAGACTATTTTCTTCCTGTGGTTCTCATCATTATAAACAATTCAGCTGAAAACATTTAAAAGTCAGCCAGACCTTCATTTTCTGCACCTCTAATAAAGCTAACATTAATTAGCTAGCTAGTTACAGCTATCTGCTAGCAACTGCTGCAGTTAGCGGTGGCCACTGTGTTTGTCTTCTTCCATCTTCTTCCATACAGGGATACCGTATCATTCCTTCCTCTCTGTAGTTTGCTCCAGCATTAGATTTAAGAACATCACACTGAGACTTTAACATTATCGTTGGTGTTTGATAATACGAGACAGTCTTTTTAACGGCGGGTCAAACTCGACTCTACGGAGATGACATTGTGTTTGTGCCTTTCGTCCTCTTTGCTCCGGCGGTGTGACGGCTCTGGTTAATTAATTATCTCCTGAGCTGGACACTGTGTCACTGCTGCACCTCTGGAAGGGAGAAAGAGAGGGGCGTAATGTGGAAAATATGCAGAAAATGTATTTGGGTTGACTTGTCCGGCTATTAATAATGATTGTGTTTGGATAAATAGTGCCCTACTTTCAGAATCTGTGGATCTAAATATTCCCAATAGGGCTGCTTCCCCCCCACCTCTCTTGTATTGATTGATTCCTATAGTGTTTAAAGGTCACAGTCATAAAACATCAGGATGTAATTAACACACTGTGATTTTTTAAGCAGTGGTTAATGTATTGTGTGCTGACTTTGGACGTTACGTCTCTCTCGGTCTCGTGTTTGGATTAACCCACATGTTATTTGAATTTGAAATGATGTGCGGAGGAAATGTAATTTTCTGATGAGAGTGTTCCTCACCAAAAAGAAAAAAAAGGAGGGGGGGGGCAGGTAGCTCTGCCAGGCCTGCGATTCACATCCTCACGTTGTGTCTTTAATCACGGTTTAAATGGACTATTGTGTCTTATTTTCCCTCCTGAATCTCTAGCCTCCAAAAATACAAAAAAAAACAAAAACCTGCTTACATTCCGTGCAGAGTCACGTGGAGACCAGACAGATGTGATGGTCCATCTCCTCATGATTAGTTTATTCAGCCTCTTCACAGATAGTTAATTTGGCTTAGGGGAAACACAATAAACACACCGAGGTGCTTTCAAGCTGATTCAAACTGGCTTCGGCCTTGATGCGGCTAAAAAAGCTGATAGATGTGACGCTAGCAGCTCGATTTAACCTTGAGGACTGACCGTCGTATCTCGTGTCTTTCATTCAACTTGTGTGATCAAGTCCTAATGATAATCAAACCTTCAGCGTGCGGCGACGCATTCAGTCCGCTGTTACCTTGGGATTCGAATCCATTCACATTTCCTGACAGATTGAAAACACGTGTTCCTGTTTATCTGAATATCTCGACTTTCTTTGGCAAAAAAACCCCAACAAATTAAGTGCTCATCTTTTTTTTTTTCCTTTGCACGAGTAGAAACACAGAAGAAGCAAATTCAAAAAAAATAAAATAAAATCAGCATTAGCTTTTGAATTATATCCAGCACGATTAATTCGATAATTAATTTGATAGAAATCTAATTTAGAATTTCATCTTTTCTGTAATATTAGTCGCCATGTTTCAAAGTAACTGCAATAGATTTCTTTTTAAATGTAATAACCCAACTGTGATCCTGATCTACGGCTTTAAACATCCTGCAGATTCATTTGAAAACTGTCTCGGACGGCTAAAATGGCTCAAACCCATTTGATCCAGCGAGGAGACGCGCAGGATGTGACATTAACACGGGATCCACAGATGACTTGGCTGTAATGTTTATCTGACAGGCCTTACTCTGCATTTATAAAGAGCCAAAAGGTGTTTGGGTTTCATTTGACTGCACCGACTGTTCGCCCACAAAAAGAACCCGATATGAGCGCAAACCACAGCCCCCGTAATTTAATCAGACCGACTAAAATCAGGAGGAGGCAAAAGTTCAGGATCCGAACGCAATGAAATGCATCAGCTCCTTAGAACCTCCTGACATAGCTCACTTGTGGAAGGAGCAAGCCCGGACAGAAAAAGGGCTGAGTAATGAAGATGGATGCGTTCTGTTATCAGGCAGCCACTTACTGGGGGCCTGATGTAACCTTAAACATCGAGGATGGCTCAGTTGCACAAAGAATCTAATTAATGAATAGCAGCCGTGAAAGAGCGCGAGGCAAGTGTGTGCATTTGCAGATGAATTCCAGACGCTAATCAAACGCCGCTCCGAGTGATTTTTGGTCCGTCTCCAGAGCGAGGCGATGTTTGGCGAGGATTTAGGGTGCCGGCGTGATGACTGCATGCATGCTCCGGTGTTGTTATGTACGCGCCCGTCGGTTCTAAGTGCTCTGAAGTGCCGAGCCAAGAGGCAAACAAAAGAGCGCATGTATAGAGCAGGTGTGAGGTTGCATTATCGAGTTTATTACAACAACGGGGGCTTGTTTTCTCTGCAGTACGGAGGTCAAAATATAAACACCGGGATTAGTATAAGTGTGTCCAATGTGCAGCTTGGTACGAACTGAAGCTGAAAACAGACGCTACAATTAAAAAACCCGATGGCCACAACACTGGTACGTGTCAAACGGAGCGGGTCGTCATGTGGCGGCGCACATTATCTTGTGATGTTGTGGTTAAAGAAGGGGGAAAAAAAAGTTTAGGGTTTCTTGACTCAAATACATTTAGACCACAAATCGAAGCCTGTGTTTCATTAGACAAAGTTGGACATTAATTAGGCTTCTTTAGACTTTTGACGAGAGGAAGACATTTCCTGGTTCCAAACCTTTAAATAGCAGCTCACATCGCACTCGCTCGCCCAGTGATTCAAATAGATCAGGTGTTGTTGTGCTCGTCAATGGTTGTTTCAGCCAGCTGGAGAGAAATCTGCCCATCAGAACTTGATCAGGAATGATTAGTCATCTTCTCACATAGCTAGCTACCTGGAGCGACAACAGCTAAAACCAACGCCAGATAATAAAACCACACGTCTTGATGACATGTTCAGAGCCGTACAGATTGTTGTCAGCCAGTTTATAGAAGTAACAACCCATAACTTCGACACAGAAACACCTACCTTGCTAATTAGACACAGGCTAACAGGATGTCAGGCTAAAGATTAGCAACCAAGGACTCTAGAGCCATTTAGGTTGAACTAAATCTTAATATTAACATGCTAACATGCTCACAATGCCATTGTTAAAAGGCCCATGTTTGGCAGGTAATGTTTGCCATGGCCACCATGTTAGTTAAGACTATTAGCACTGAACAGAGTTGAGGTTTGGGCAAATGAGAATGTCATTAGTTTTGACATTTATTTTGGTAATTAATCTAAGTATTAAAGGTCAAATTTACAACAAAAAAAATCCAGTATGTCTGCAGAGCTCGTAGAAAGGTGCAGAATGAAAGTATCTTTTTCTTTAAAACAACATTATGATTGTGAATTTCAAACATTTTGTCAGGTCCAAAAGGATTGTCTTGTTAATCTCCATGTCAAAATGCAGAACGTAAGAAAGAAAATTGGTTCCAGCTTCTAAACAATGGTCAAGGGTCTTGGTTGTTGCCAGTTTGTGGGGGGGGGAAAAAAAGTAAAAATGGCTGATTTCTGGGAAATACTGTACTGCTACTGTACTGCCTTAACGTTAGCTAGCTAGTGTTAGCTAGGATAATGTTTGCTAACTAAGCTAAACTAAGCAGAAATGTATCAACAGCTGTAATGTATCTAATTCTAGATCTCTTCACCAAAGCGATGGATCAACCTCCTGACAACTCTTCAGTCACAGTGTTAGCGCCGCTGCTGTAAAGAACTGTAAAGTGTTTTTTCCAGTGAAGTCATGAGACTTTCTTTCCTTCTTCCTCCGGTCCAGTACCAGCTCCAGAGAAGCTCTCCCTGGTGGACGGTGAGCTTCCGGTGGCAGACGTGGCTGGTGCTGTTCGCTGCGCTGGTTCTGCTGGGCCTGGTGCCGTACGTTGTTCACCGCATGATGACCGCCTTCACCAACCCTCCTCCTCCCGGCACCTTTCAACTGGCCGCGGCCTCTTTCGGCGTGCTGACAGAGATCCTGCTGATCAAGTGGGTGTTTTATTTGTTTAACTCTCACATCTTTTTTTAGATTTCAAGCGGCTTCAGTGGGTCAGAATATTAATGAGTCACATGATGATTACGGTCTCTGCACACCAAATACAAACAACATTTCCAAGTAGGGTTTCGTTGTTATGTGACTTTCACAGCAAGAAGCAGTGAGCGTCCATGTCATTGACATATTAATCTCTGAAAAACACGCCGCTGTCCGACCCCCGACACCCCCGACGCCTCCCCCACCTCTCTTGTTTTCAGTTTTTCCCATTTTGATATTGCTAATTGGACCGATGCCTGCGGTACTGTAAACCATTAGTAAATGAACAGTCTGTTTTTATCAACATTGAGCTTGTAAATAATGCATTAGATTCCTGGCATAAACAATATCTACTCTGTGATTAGAAAGCAGCATATGGCGGATACTGTAATCAGATTACAAACGCAGGTTTTGTAATCTGTAATTGCCTTAAAGCCGTCATTCAATCAAGGATGCAGGAAAATAAAATCAAATAAATAAACACCAGAGTACTTCAAAAACAGATAAATAACTGTATGTTTGAGAGTAAATTAACATTTTTAAATGTGACTTTACCGACTGACCTTCATCAACTGAATGATGGATTTAGACAAACTCCCGCCTGCTTAATTAAATTCACTGTAAAACATGGCAGAAGTGATGTAACCCTCCAATCACCCTCAACAGCTTTCCTTGCCAGTAGCAAAATTAAAACTTTGTGTTCTACATCTGTCCCTCCTCCAGTATTTGTCTTAACTAAAATAAGAGAGGCTGTTTGTAATTAACTCAACAAGGCTCGTAACTTTGTGTTTTTTTTTTGTTTTTGTTTTTTTTTTTTCCCCCATTAACCACATTTGCAAGGAATGCGGCTAGTGAACTGGTAATTAATAAATGCGGTTGCGCTGGTAATGTGCTTCTGCATCATTATGTCGTTGGAGCCCTTATCCGCGCTAGTAATGAGCTGTAATTTTATGACAGGAAATCGGTTTGTTTACAACACATTCGGCAGCCTCGGCCTCAGACGGGGCTGCATTCTTGGCAGAATCTCGGCTGCAGGTATTTGTTCATTGCTTCGGGTTTGAAAGCGGCTTGAAAACGTGTTGTCGTGCTAACGCTGTTGAAACTGCTAACGCTCCGTTAATGCTCGAGGATCGTCTAAAATCAACTTCACGTGTTGCCTCAAATCTTAAATAAATCCAGTGAAACCATATCTGTCTGGATCTCTGTCTTCCTGGGACAGTGAAGGTATCCCACGGCACCAAACAGGTTTCTTTGTCGACCGGCGCTCGCATTATTGCCGGTACAATAGGGGGGTTGGTGGGTGCCCTTATTAGGCTCGGTGAGGCCTCGCAGACCCGTGCCCCCAATGGTGCTAGTGCTGCCTGGGATGTGCCAGCCTCCTGCTGCCCCCTGTCAGGGTGCATCTCAGTCACGCTTCAAACCCCCGAGGGGTGGAAGTCCTTCTGAGGAGCAAAACCCCCTCGTCTCTCACCCGGCACGCGGGCCTGCCAGCCGCTGCAACAGGGGGACGAGATAAAGATAAACAAGGAAGCGGCTCAGAGTGACCTTTTATTGTTGTTGGGTTCATGTTGCGTTCGCTGACGCTGACTCTTGATGAAATGGTGACATGCACTGATACTCGTTATTAGCAGGAGGGGGTGGTGGAGCCTCATCGTAACCAATTTAAACAATTAGATGGTCAGATTTGATCATTAAAGGCACGTTTAGAGTGTACAGCTGCTAAAACATTAGTGCAACATTAGTATAACACTCGTTCTGCGTCGAATGTGCCTGTTGAGAAAGAGGAAGTTCTGATTGTCAACAAAGACCACGAAGAGACTAAAACCAAACTATTAACTGATCTTATTAACAATTGTCGTCTGTGTAGCCGCAGTCACATACATCTTGTTCCCTCTGCGCCGCAGAGCTCCATTGTGTGTCCATTAAAAACACATCAGTGTTGTGTTAATGATTTCATTATGGTGACAACATAATCGCTGCTCAGATACGACGTCTGTCTGAGGGAAGCAGTGTGTGTGTCGGAGCTGCGGGGAGGTGCTGTGGTCAGGTTTGGGCAACAGCAGCACTCTGGGTAATGTTGGGGCGAGATCGTGACTTTGGGTTAAATGTTAATCTGACGTGTCAAGTCACTGCTGACCTTTTCTCTATTGGAGGATTTTTCTAGGGCTCAAGTGCTGCCGTAAAAAAAAAAAACAACCACAAAAACATCGGAATTATATTTCAGTCACTGAGAGTGAATAGTGTGTTGGATATAAAATGTTGTCAATGAACTTTTGTTGTCCATCTTTAAGTCCCACTGAAGTCAAAATCTGTTTTACAACAGCGACACGGCCAAAGAGGCAGCTGTACAAAAACACAACAAAGTAAAATGCAAAGTATGATACGAGCTTCACATTTCCTTTTGTGTCAAAGCAAAACTCCCCAAAATGCAACCTAGGCTTTTTTTGTGAATGTATATGAGTCAAACCTTCGTGTAAAAGCATAATTACAACAAAAGAGGCACTTTAAAGATTTAATGTATTTGTGAGTATTTGGAGTGCTACGGGCACTTTTACGATAACGTCAAAATCTCTATTTTTAAAACAGCAAGAAGACTCGACAGAACATGAAACTTTGCTGGTAGCATCACCAGGGTCTCCACACATGAACACCAGCACTGAGAACATTGTGTGTGTACACAGAGTTTACTAAAACAAAAGTTTTTGAACAACTCACGTTAGCAGTAGCTTGTTACGCTCCTTCATCCATCCTGCCGGTGAAAAGTTGATCTCTGAATCCGACAGTTAAGGTGAAACACTCCTAAAGTTCAGTTCCATATAAATGCATGGATAATTTGTAGTTTTGTCGTTACTGAGAAACAATATTGACCTTGAAGTTGAAAAAGGAGCCTCATATAAGAAACAAACTAAAATCAAAAGCCAGTAAAGTCATGTGAGATATTACGCAGATAGTTGTTGCCGGAAGACAGTAGCGTTGTGTATTAATCCGCTGCTGAAAGTAGTCCCTCACAAACACATTATCGCCTTCTGTTCAGACCCTTTTTTAAAAAATGAAACTTAACGTGTGACCCAGTTTTGACGATTGACTTGCATTAGAACCAATGAGCTTCATGGCATTTGTAAAAACAAAGAAACTATTGAATGAAGGCAGATTTATACCTGATGGTGTCGTAGAGAACACAGCAGACGTTGGCTGAGGTGCAAAAAAAAAAAAAAATTAAATTGTGAATTGTTGAATTGTGTTCACGCTCGACACTGTTTCATTCATTCCTTCTCAACAAACTCTCCGGCTTCATTTAACATTTCAAACCTCCAGAATATGATTTTTTTTTTGTTTCCCCTCTTCATCCTCCTCCTCCTCTTCCTCGTGCTGCAGGTCCGATACTGGACACATTCACAAAGTCACATGACATTTGTCAGGCTTGAGCTGCCTTTCAGAGGCCTGTCACACAATATGCAGCCTCTCCTTCCGTTACTGTCATGGCGAGAGTCGGGGTGCAGCGACGGCGCCCTGACCATGCAGCCCTGCACTGTGAATTTTTATATGCCATTGCCTGGAGGTTAGAAACTCTCATTATGCCGTGTTAGATTTATTAAAATAGATTATGGAAATGTTAATTAAGTCATTAATTACATTATTTAAGCAGCATTGACAGATAAGGGAGTGTGTGTGCATGTGTGTGTGTGTGTGTGTGTGTGTGTGTGTGTGTGTGTGTGTGTGTTGGGGGGGTGTCGAGCTCCCTGGGTGGTTTAAAAGGATGTGATTGGTGACAAGGGACACTGTGGAGATGGCGTCTAACCGCTAGTGCTGACATGATACAAAGTGGCCTACACTGCTCTCTCACCTCACGCTACTGTCTGCAGCAGTTTGCAGAGCTGCCGGAGGACGGCTAGCTCACCGCCCTGCTGCAGATAGAAGTGTACACGAGGGTGCGAATGTGCCTTTTTTTTGTGTGTGTGTTGATGCAGCAGCTGCACATAAGTTTGGAGAAACTGGGGGCCTGCAGAGAGCACCGCGCCTCAAGTTTTCTGCATCCTGCTTTACATTTTTCGCCTTCTTCCCTTTCATTTGCGCTGACATTTGAGCAAAAGGCCCCTCAAAGCATATTTCCAAGCTGCTCCGAGAGGAAAACACAGCGGCGCAATTGTAAGATGAATTACCCCGGAGTTGATACTATGGACTCTCTTATCTGTTGACAGTTTAGTTACCACGAAGCACAAGAAATGTGTTTTCCAATTCTCTGAGAATTGAGCTTTTCTCTGTCCCATCAAACCTATATTAAGGGAAGGGAAAATTGCTCTGATCACACTTGATAAGAACAAATGATAGATGTTGTAAACAAGCAGAATGCTTCAATTCTGATCTGAGGCATCGATTCGCCGCGGCAACCAATTACTATGTGGACTGAGGTTATGTGTTCAGTCAATCTGCCGGGAGAGGAGATCCTTTCTGCTGGCTGCCCGGAGAATTTACTTTGCACCAAAAACACTTTCTAAAAAGAGTTATCGAGCTTAATTAAAATGCATTATTATCTTTGCTAGTAAAGTACAGGTGGGAATAATGAGCACCTGTCTTGATTCCTCTGGTCCTGGGTCAGTTTGCCAGGCAGCACTGAAAGGTGATAATAAGTGGCTGCTGATTGTAGGAAATGATACGGTGTGAGGCGGCCCGGCCACCTCGGAGTCGAGCCATCGTGATTAGCTCCTACATCGGTCACATATAGAATAACTCAGAATAACTAGCTCAGCGCTGTGATAGTTAGCGCGCACTGACACAGCTCTTCGTCCTGCACGTGCATATTTTTATCCCGTGTGAGAGAAAAAGGTCGACAATATGGCTTTTATAACATCTTGTTTTTTGACAGTTGTGTACACGACGTCAGATCCCTCAGAACAAACACTGATCACAGCCTGACGAGGTGAAGGTCCGTGTAACATCTGGGCCAATAATCAGACACTGATAACATGAATACATTCATCAAATTAGCATGTCGAAAGACACTAAAACACCTGCAGAGCCGAGAGGAACCATTTTTACTATTAGAGAAATACACATCAGAGCCACTTTAAGAATGCTAATAGCCTTAAAGGAACAGCCCTCGTTATCTGCTCAGGTCAGTTTGTCTGGTTAAGTTTCGTAGTCCAGCAAACATTTCTAGAGCTTCAGAATAAAGCAGCGCTGCAGCGTTTCTCCTCAACAACTGAAGTAGATGGAAAACCCAACTCTCCGGAAACGCCCCAAGATCCCAAATAGATTTGAAAAGATGTTATCAGCTTTTAGCGTAAGAGCTACAGTGAAGATTTCAGCTGAGAGCTGCTGTTAGGATATATTTTTATTAAGATATATATATTTATTTAAAAAGGGATTAATTGCCCTCTATTCTAACAATAATGACTATTATACTGCTCGGTCAGTAAACCATGTCTCTCTTCTCCTCACTCATGCAGAAAAAGAGAAAAATTCAGGGTCTCTGGACTTTGTGAGATTTGGGTGATGCCGAATTAGCTGTAGGAGCTAATTATTATTATTTAGGTTAATTATTAGGGGTTTTTTTCAATAAATAAAAGTCCCTGCGAAGCTCCAGAAATGTTTTGGTGACTGAGAAACTTGTACGTTGAGTAAATGATGACTGGATTTTCCTTCGTGGGTGAACTCTTCACTTTTAAGGCTTTGATATTTTCCAAAACTGACATGCAGACAGTAGATGTGCACATGGTTCTGTTTATAGGCAGCAGTCGACATGTGCAGCTATAAAATTTGTGACTCGCTACTAGGTGGAGGCCCACATGGAGGTTACCTGCCCAACCATCCACATCCACCTGCTCACCTGTCACACATCCTGGATTAGAAAAGAAAGATGTTTGTTGTATCTCTCTGGGGCAAAGACAGCATGAAGGCATCAGTTCTTGGTTTGGACTGCCGACATATGAAGACGGAGGATGCGTCTCCGCTTCCTCCCACTGTACGAAAATTAGGCCAGATATGAGCGCTGCCATATTGCTCCGGTGATGTCACTTGGAGCCGGAGTCTGGAGACGTGGTATCGAGGTCCCGACCGCACACCTACCCGCTCGGTGGCGAGCAGGACTCAGCTGTCAATCTCAATCTCAATCATCGGCGTGATAGGAACCCAAACCACCGCACAGCGTCTCCACTCTCAGCAGCACCGTCGATTCAGCCACACACTTTAACGACTGCTAATAGGAGAAGTGGGTCTTAATGATGAGATTAGGATGATGTTTTTTTTAACACTTAGAGGTTTATTTGAGACGAGTCAAAGTGTGAATGAAGCTAACTGAAGCTCCACGACAGAAACATGTGGGATGAATCCAGTCAGAGTCCCTGAGTTTCCTCTCCTCATGTTTGTCCTGTTTTTTCTCCTCAGGTGTCTGTGCAGCTACCTCAGCAGTCGGTACCAGCAGGCCGAGCAGATCTCCTTCACAGTCCGGCCCAGAGACTCCGAACAGGACCGAGCGAGCCCCGGCCGCTGGGATAGCTCCGAGGCCGTTGCAGCGGCGGCGGGTCACGCTTCGTCCGCGGCCTCACCCGACCAAGTGGACAAAGGGAAAGTGGGCGCGCTGCAGAGTGGATGTCTCAGCCTGTTCTGAACCACTAACAGGAGAGTTTACAGAATCTGAGAGTAAATCATTTGGATATGTTTCTAACAGCCATTCAAGATATCGCATCAGTATATCAGCAGAGTTCTTGCACTTTAAAACCTATTTTCAAGGGGTCAGATATTCTTGTTTTCCTCCGCGCTCACACTCCTGCTTTAGTCAGACGATATACTGTATTCTCTGCAAACTGCAAAGTGGCTGTAAGGAAGAGAGTGCGTGCAGTTTGCATGAGTGTGTTCGGGCAAAGAGGGGGGGGGGAGAAAAAAAGCCTAAGATCATTCTCTTTCCCTAATGATGTCCACACAGAGACAATGGGGCGCCGCTCTGATTAGTGTCACCTGTCCTTGTGCATCTCATCAGCTCCATTATGGCTCCATCTCCCATGCTTCTCCCGCTAATTGAATAGCCTGTGAAGTGGTGACGGTGACGGGGGCGAGAGCAGCGTCTGTCCCACTGCTGCTTCGCAAATGAGAGTAAAGCTTCCCAGGGAGACGCTGCTGTTGTTCTTAAAACATAAACCATTATTGTACGGATAGACGGGGTGTTAACAAGTAGCCCTCGTGTTATATTACCATCAGATCGTCGGCGGATTGTGTTCGTACAGATAACGGCTTTGAGTTAAGTGTCCGCTGTAGTTTTTTGACGGGGATCAAAGGCAGCAGCACGCATCGCGTCAGTGTAAAGAAATGTGGCCGTAAGATATTCACTAATGACTTTCACGTGTTAGCTCCTACAGAAGCTGCACATGGCAAATACAGTGTGTGTGAAAGTGTAGTTAAAGCAGCATGTCTGACATATGGGGGGAGATGAGAAAACTGACAATACTTTCATATCTGTGTGTTTAAAAATACTGTCACAGCGGCTGGTTAGCTCAGCTTAGGACAAAGACTGGAGACGCGGGGTGAAGCTAGCGCCAACTGGTCAGAAACTGGGAGCAAAATTCTTCAGGGGGATCGTACGCTGCACATTCCCAAAAACTGTCAAGCCATACATACAGAGGTACCACCTGTCGATTTCAAACAAACAGCAGGGGCAATAACCACTAACTGCAGCTGCTTTATAGCTTGTTAGCTCAGCGAGCAGTGCAGCTAGCGGTCCTATTAGCTTAACTCAGGTCCGCCTGGACTGGAGGCTCAGAATAATGTGTTGGTGTTTAAACCACTAGCGCTGGTGCTTTGGACCCTGGAAGGAGGAGGGTTTCAGTCAGAGACAATAAACTTGAAACTTTAAAAAGGGGAAAAACAAACTAACAAATTAGAAATGAGGAAAAACTCTTTGTGCCCCCTTTAAGTTGGGACCCCTGCAGCTTTTATCCTCTGCAGCCTGCTCACCTGCATTAACTGCCTCTGCACCCTCCTGCTTACATCAGCAGAAACACTCCTACTGCAGGAGACGACAATCAGCCAGTCAACTCGCTGACCTCAAGCTCTTATATATTCTTTATCTTTACATCATTTTAAACTACTCATTAAGGTTTTTTTCTCACTAAACTCCCAGACCTCCCCCTTCATCCACACCGCACCTGACAAATGATCCTGAACAGGTGACGACTGTTTTGGCAGTTCCTGGTACCACAACAGAAGAAGGCCAAAAACAAAGATGTTTAAACACGGTCAGTAGTTTTTGTGATACTGGCAGTGATGCCAAAACAACTTAATGTAACACAACCGTTAAAGGTTTTCACAGCTTCATGTTCATTAATCACCAAACACCTCAGCCACCTGCCGGCTACGTGGTAGAATCAAAGTGACTGAGTGTCGTGTGTGTGTGTGTGTGTGTGTGTGTGTGTGTGTGTGTGTGTGTGTGTGTGATGTGTGTTATACTCCGAGGTCATGAGGCATCCCCGAATTTTCACATGAAGCTCTGTGAGACAAAAACTGTGAGGTCTTTTCTAATGGGCATCAATGTATTTCCCAACTGAAGCCAACAAACCCGGACTGAGGGCACGTGTCCTCGCAGACCGAACGACTCCTTGTTAAACCTTGGAAAGAGTTCCAGCCAGTCGTCTATCTTCCTTTGTTTGGTTCAAACACATGCTCCTCGGGCGTGGTGCAATAATAGCAATTTGGAGATCATATCGATAAGACCAAAGTCAAGATGGTCTGTGCCAAGCAGGATTTCACAACAGAGCCTCGTGATTCTGACAGCCGACTTGTTGAAACTGTTGAAAGTGTCAGATATCGCCAACGGTCCCGAGCTTCTCTAAATATACAACAGCTTGATCGTACCTTAACAGTTTTCAGTCTTATAAACTGATCACAAAAACCCTGATTGAGGTTGTGTTTACATTCAGCTCGGCTTCAGGATTTGGTCGTGTGAACTGCAGCTTTGAGAAGAAGTTCGTCTTACAGGTTTCTCATTGCCGGCGAAATAATGAGGCTGCGTCCCGTCAGGACGAGAGATAAAGCAACGCAATCAGTGTTTCAAACCCCAAAAAATCTTGCTCCAAAGTATTCTGAGTTGTTTTATATATATATATATATATATAGTTTTACTTGTGTGCTGTGTTGCCACATTTGTTCTCACTTGTTTTTTTAAGTTACCCTGTCTCATGCTGCTTTTATACTTCTGCGAGCCAAAGACAATTTTCCACTCTGGCGGACGATAAAGACGTATTCTCCTCTATTCTGAGAGACCAAACACAAACACAGTGTGTCAGTCTGTCGTGCGTCAGTCTGACAAAACTTCTCAGTGTCATCGCTTGGTTGGTTTTTGTCCTTTTTACATGGAATCAAAACAGAAAAGCAGTATTGTTCAGACATCATGACATGATTAGCTGAAGGCTCTTCACATGTTGTGTTGTATTTTATAAACCAAGTTTCTTCTATGTGCAATCATACATGACCCACAAATCCTGATTCTTATCCTGACCAGTAACTTAGTTTCTCTCTCACTCAAGATATCATGTTTTCCTTCTAGTCTGGGTCAAAGCTGTAAAAACTACATTTCCCATAATGCAACTGTTCACAGCACCTTTTTTTTTTGTTAGACTCTTGCTCGTGTCACTGAGTTCGTGCCGCAGAGCCTTCTGTTATTAATTGGTCGTCTGCAAAACAATAGCCAAGATAATGCCGATGACGTCACCTGATCGCCCCGATGACATCATCTGGGTTGTTTTGTTTTTTTTTAAAACTTGGTGCTGTTGACAGGATACAACTGTTTACAGGAGTTCCTCCTTTAATTCATCGTGTTCATGATGTTCTGCATAATAAATCTCTCCTCTTTGAATGTAATCTATAGGAAACTCACTTGTATATGAAATGATTATATTGAACAAATGAATGCTTTTGTTGAACAATTACTGTGTGAAAAACAAATAAAACGTGAGGCCGGCCTCTATCTCGTGTGTACTGAGTCATTGTCAGGACTGTCTGCCTTCAGATCTGCACAGAGAACCCTGAATTAAAAAAAAGATCTCTTTTATTCTGATTGGATAAACACTGCCAGCTGTGATGCAGGGCGGTAATGTCGGCGCCTCTCCTGCCAGGCAGGAGCTCCGCCGTTATCTGCATGAGCCCGAGGCACCGCTAATGTAAAAAGATCCTCCTCGCTCGGCTCTGCTCGGCTACCGGCGAGCTCTGCAAAGCTTATCCTGCTCAGTCCTCCTCCGTTTCACCTCTCGGTCACAGCCAAGTGACTCTCAGACGTGCACCCACCTCGGCTCGGGGGCCTTTTTCTGTGGACAGGAGAGATTCAGAAGAAGAAGAAGAAGAAGAAGTGGAGCAGTATCTCACTCCAGCCTCTATCTGCTAAATGCCACAACAACAGGACTGCAGAGGCGTCCCAGTGTCCCCATGCCTGTGTGGTTCCGGGGGCTTAATGTGTGCGCGCGGGGCCAGATGGACACTTTCATGAGTGTATGAGTGTGGATTATTGTGCCGGCTACATCTGGGGCTCCACATGGTACGGCAGACTGCGGTAAGAGAGGCAGGTGGGCACGTGGGGAGGGCACCCCTCCAGTGGGCCCTCTTACATCTACACCCACCGACAGGGCATCGCTGCAAATGGCACGCTGAAAGGTTACTCGACGATCCCGCCAGACAAAATGCCTCTCTGAATCCCGGTTAACATCATGTCCTCAACTTCCTGTCTGATGGCAACAGCTTTCCGTCTCCAGGTGTCACATGTATTGTTCTTCTCGTTGTCGCCGCTTGTGTGCAAAGCATTTTCCGCCCATACGCACGTTTTTTTTTGGTTGTTTTTTTTCAGGAGGGAACAGTGCAGCATGTTGCTCAAGGACACTTTGAAATGTGGACGAGACGAGACGAGCCGGGGATCGGGTCCCGCCGCTTCCCCACCTATGATTAATGACCTCCCACCTGAGCTACAGCTGCCCATAACACGAACATGCAACCGCCATCAACACATCATCACATTATGTTCTGATTCATTGTTGTCGCTGTTCATCATCGGGTCAAACAAGCAGATCATATGACGGCGCGGCAGGCAGACAATAGACGGTAAAGCTGCACGACCGTGAGAACAGATTAGAGCTGAAACCATTAAGTCAGTTTATCGTTTCGTCAATTAACAGAAAATTAATCCAGGGCAATCTAATTATTGATTAATTGTTTTTTGGAGGGGGGCCTCTTGTAAATGAAACCTCGCCATATAATCATCTTTATATAGTTGTCACAGTGAACATGTTCGACAGACGGTCACCTGTTTACTCATCGTGCACACAGAGTAGCATTAGCATTCACCTTGTGAGTGTGTGCGTGTGTGTGTGTCCATCTGACAGATCTAAGTCCGTTAAATCTAAACTCACCAGCTCTTTACCAAACGCTTCACTTCTGCTGTGTGGTGCCTGACTTGGGTTTGTCAGACTTGTTCTGTTTTCTGCTGAAAATAACCGCCTGCTTTTCCTGGAAACGAGGTTAGTGAGAGCAATAAAGCTGAGCCCCCAAAAACTGTTTAGTTGGGTGTCATTAACCAAAACAATGAGCTATAAAACACTAAAATGCTCCATAAGGTTGAAAAGAAACACAGAGCCAAACTTACCAGCGTACAAACAACACCGCTCACATTACAAGGCGTGATCTGAACCAGTGTTAAAGGTGCAATACGCAGGAACTGGACACAGATACGGTGGGTAACTATTGTAGCTGCCGTTAGCTCAGTTAGCTGCTCCTGTTGAAAACCTTTGTAATATAAATCAGTAGTTTAAACACACTTGTTTAATTCTTACTCCCAACAAACAGGCGGCAGTACATCACCAGAGTGTAACCACTAACTACTCCCAGCTGTAACTGCCATTAGCAAGTAAGCTCAGTTAGCCATGCAGCTAACGGGTAGAGTTAGTATTTATGATGCTAGCACAGGAGCTTTGAACCATTGAACAGGTTGCGGCTAGCTGGCTAGCATGCTAAACATTGCGACACAATATATTAACATCATAAAATCTAAACTGTTTTTCCTCCACATTCTATTTTGAATGTTTCCATCCAAAATTCTTACACTCACATAAAAAGCTGACAGATTTATTGACCATGAACACGGTAGCTGTAGTAAGATGCTAACTTTGTCTTAACATTGGTTTCATACACATTCAGTGTGTTGTTGGATGAACGCTGGACAACATGCTGCATCGTTTTTTCTTGTGAATCCAGCACTGAAAATGACGGACCCCGCCACTAATGATGAAAACTGCTCTGTAGGAAGCTATAAATACTAAATAATGATCAGCTGAACGGACAATAAATTGTCTAAAACAGGGTTTGACTTTATGAAAATCAAAAATAAAGGGTTATAACTCAAAGTGATTGTCAGTTGACCTTTAACTTACTCTGACTGACAACAGCCTTTAATGGTATGAGAAGCGATGAGATTGCCTTTAAACACATCATTTTCATTATAATAATCACTGGATTCAGCAGATCAACATTATACCAACATCACGGCATTGATTTTGTTTCTATGTAAAGTGTATAACAAGTAAACTTTGTACCGCCGGCGCTCACACAACTCAACTTATTAATGCTTCACACTCAAATGAGATTGAACCGCAGCCAATGCCTTTGTGAGATCAGAGCTCATTAGACGAGTCCGCCTCATAATGAGTGGCCAGATCCATCAGGAGAGATAAACCTCCCGCTCGGCTCTGACCGAGATCCAGTTGAACACGCTCCTGGCGCTTCGGACCACATGTGAACAAGATATATATATATTTTATTTTTGCTTTGAAGCACCCACACACAGATTTGAATCAGCGTGTCAGAGTGCCAAATGTCCCGGGTCGTTGAGTGACGGGGGATCCGCTTTAGAGTCGGCTACCTGTTGAGGAGATTAAACAAAATGCAGATGGTGTTTACATACTGAACAAACAAAGGCAATCTCTGTTCTGATGATGGCGGAAAAAAATACTGTAATCGAGACGTGGGAGTTGGAAATATTCATCAGCTCTGTGCGCCGCAGACGCTTCTCCCGACTCCCCACGTTTGTTGAGCCGCTGGCTGCAGATAGGAAGTCATGACTGATGTTTTTCCCGCCCTGTGATAGAATCACAAATGACCCTGAGATCACCTCTGAAGGACGAAGACTGCTGAGTGTCCGGCCGACACGACACAACGCGCTCTCTGATCCACTGCGGGGTCGACTTGCATAAATTAAACGAATTACCAGCTGCCTCGCGCGAGCTCGCGGGATGCAGGGTGGCATGAGCACGGCCATTACAACAATGAGAAGGATATCTGCGTGGCCGCGTGTTAAAGGAATTACACATTGCACCCAGAGCCTTTAAGGGAGTCTGACAGTTTTGCGCACACTGGCAACTTGGGAATGACATGAAAATGTGTGTGTGGCTGCAGAACAGCTCGGCTGCTGCTGCTGCTGCTGCTGCCTGGCCCGGGTCGTGTCGTCAGTGGCGGTGGGCGAGCACTGAGCGGTTGGCTTGCTGAGAAGTCAAACAAAAAAACAAAAAAAAAAACAGAGGAGGAGCGTGGAGTCCTATTGTGATGCAAATGGACGCAGTATTGTGCTTAAACAATGCATTAATACGTCCCCCTTTTTGAGCAGATAACATCACAAGACGCACAATAACCGAAATGATGTCCCTCCGAGGGTTATTTAAAGCGATATGACATCAAATCCTGACATTGCAAGAAGTGCTTGCTGCCTGTCCGACTTGCCTTTGTCTCCGGCTTTGATAAAAAGAGATGAAGGATAGAAGGGCTGCCGCCGAGTCCAACAGCCTCTACATGGGAAACGCACCATTTTGCATAATAGTATGTATATTGTATTCCGCTCCGTTCGAATGTTTTGAATGTAAACCGAGTTTAAGTCCCGACGAGCGGTTAAAAAAAAAAAAAAAAAAAAAACACAGGAAGAAAGTGTAGCTTAAACGCAAGACACGTGGCAAGGTGTCCGATAACTTTGTCTTCCACCTGTAATCTGATGCCGCGCTGAGAGGAGGGATCGGCCTCACTTCCCCCCGGGGTGATTTATGATTGAGGACATGTTAATAAAAATATCAAAACAATCTGAGCCTCTGGTGGGGGAGATACCGGTCCGCTACGTACATCATGCTCGACAGGCCCGTGCAGGGAGCCGGGGCCCGCTCGGTGATATTATGCTGGTGTGGATGCCCCGCTGCCCTGCTCTTGAATAGAATATGCAGCTGTTGTTTGTTTTTGGGAGGGTTGGTGGGGGTAGCTCTCCTCACACAAGGTGACATTTGCATGGAACATGTGCTCCTCTTAGCTCTGATAGGTGAACCATCTTGAAACGCTCCCCCGAGGAGCCAGGGGTGTTTTATTCCGCTCGGATCCCGTTTATAGTTGAAAGCCTTTTTAATTTGAACATGTTTTCATATCACAGCCAGTGATTTGAATAAACACCCGCGTCACTGTTCACATTCCACACAGCGATCACACCTGTTGTTAAAGCCGCTGCTAATGTGTAAGACGACGGCCACTTGTTTCATTCACACTCCCAACAAATTTGGGGAAACAAAACACCAGAGTAACCGCTAACTACTGCTGTTAGCTCGGTTAGCGATGCCGCTAGCTGTCCGGGCTTGGAGCTCAGAGCACAAGGGAAGAGTTTGTAAGTGATGTGTTGGTCTCGAATGAATCAGTTCAAAGGAATGACTCTTTAACGCGAACAAACTGACCTGATTCCACGTTTTACTTCTCTCTCGTTCGTTCTCACAGACCAGTCGCTGTGTTGTTCACTGTTATCAGAGTGGTGAAGAGGACTGAGAGCCAGCCGATCGTATGTTAGTCGTACGTAGTCGTAGTTTGCATTATGATTACAGAATCAGGAGCGAACGCGGTTATACAAATGTGTTATAAACAAAAGAAAATGGTTGGATTTGTCTCTTTCTACAGATTTTTTTTTCTGACTGCCGTGGCAGAGCGGAGACGGATCTGGGGGAATTTAGGGGTCAGGGACAAACCAACAAATTGGAAAAAATAGCCAAGAAAGAAAGAAATGACTGAAAGTAACGCTGGATTGTTTCTGTGAATCCAGCATAGAAATGGCCGACTCTGCCACTAACAATGAAAAGTATTATATAGAGAGGTGGTTATGAAATGATGCTAGACTGAACAGACAATAAGTAATAATAATATTATTTAATTTTATTCATAAAGGGCTTTTCATGATACTCAATAAAAGAAATACATTAAATACGATGTAAAACAGGGTTTGATTTTATGAAACTTTAAAAAAGGGATAATAACTTTAAGCGATTATAACTTGAGGTGATTCAAATGAGCCTGGGATGAAGCCTTTTTTTTTTTTTTCCCCAAATCTGGACATGTATTATCATTTTACACCCACTGAATAAACACTCTGCAACACTGACGCGTATCTGAAACTCTCTGGAGAGACACATTCCAAACAGTTCATTAAATGCCCAGAATGACAGGATGAAAAGATGCCGCGCCGCGTTCACTTCTCACCCACAGCTTTCTTTTTTCTTCTCTCTCTCTCACTTTTTGATGGAATTATACGGAGTTTGGACGCACGGTAATTTAGTTCGTGTTAAAAGCCGCTGCAGGGACGCTAGCCTTTGAACGCTCGCTCAGTTCCACTACCAATATCAGCGTTCACTGAAATCTCAGTGATTTTCTGTCTCCATCACAAAAATCATCACAAAGTACGCTGTCAGAAAAGAAAATGTCCTGAAACATGGAATCCACTCCAGATGCACCTCGATGCTGCTCATCGGGGAGCACACGGTGTACTGATGTTGTCAAAGTGTTTTTTTTCAGTGCACATGTTTACATTTCAGAGGCTTTCGTCACGTCTTCTATAAGTGAACCGTACAAAACGCTTTGCTGTCAGGCGACATGACCTCGCCATGCCTCAGCTTTAAGTGAAACTCGACGTATTCGCCGCTTTCTTCGTCTTTCTCTTCGCGAGCAGCACTGACGCTTGGAAATAGCCATCCTCAATCCTTACCTTTGTAAGTGGAGACACTCATCTTCTCTCAAAGGTCATCGCAGTATTAAGTTTTACCTTGTAATCATGATTTATTTTTTCTCCCCTTATGGCCTATCAGCACATCAAGGCTGTCAGATGTCATTGTCACGCGGGGAAGAAGCCGGGGAAATTTTTTTCTACGGAGGCGGTGTTTAGCTAAGTGAACAGTGAAGTTCTGGAGATGGGAGAGACTTAACAAGCTTTCAGTGTGACAGCCATCCCTCTTCGCACAGCTGCAGAACACTACGCCTGTATGTGCGAAGGAAAAGTTCAATTTCCAAGCGGCAATCTTCAAATTGCCTGCGTCGTTTCAAATGGAAGTCAATGGGGAGGAGGATGGAGGATAATTCTGGTGTATTAGAAAACTCAGGCTTCACTCGTGGCTCTCATTCCTTTTCAGATAATGACGTGCCGACCAGTTTAACTAATCGCTGCGACATCGCCGACGGGGCCGGAAACACTGGTAGTAAACAAGGCAACAGTTTATTCGGATTAGAACTGTCGGCTTTTAAAAAAAATAAAAATAAAAAATAAAAATTATATTAGAAAATGACAACAAGTAAATAATTCAGAGTGACACTGGAATACATCACACGGCCTTTTTCTCTGATGAGCTGTGCATTTTTACATTTCATTTGTAAGATAATTTCATAACACATGAATGAATAGCCTGCAGAAAAAAATAATACATTTATAAATAAAAAAAAAGGGAAATTAAAAAGGAAAGAAATAAAATGAATAGTTTAATTGATACAAGGCCAAATAACTACAGAGACAAAAGCAGAATTGTCTATTTAAGCTACATTTTTATAAACTAATCAATTCCCGCATTTGTTTTTGATGTTACTTGTGGTGCAGTTAAAGCCACATTAATTTATAAGTACTCCATATAAACCAGGTCTATAAACTTCTTTATTCAACATTTTGTTGGCCACGTTTCTCAGGTCGCTCCACATAAACAGAGCGCAGCACGTCAACAGAGAAACCGCTAACTGCTGCTCTTTGGATGTAGCTGCTAGTTAATGTTAGCTCAGTTAGCCGTGCAGCTAGTGGCCCTTAGCTGACTCGAGTCGCCCAAAATAAAAGCGTAGCGTCGGTGTTCATCCACCCTCTTCCCAGCCCCCATGATACTTTGCATGAATTACAGGTGTGACTTCCAGCCCATTGTTAACCAATACCTGCATTTTGTCTGGTAACAGGATGCTAATCTTCGTAGCGAGCGTGACTGGTGCGTTAGTTATCATGATGGTTTGCTACTAACTCTCATTCTGCCGAGCACCAGAAGTGTCACCTGCAATCTGGGGAAGGTGGCCGGAGTGGGACCGAGCATATCGAGTTTGACAATGGGTCAAGTACAGAGGTGATTTACATCAGTTAAAACCAGGTCTCAGGCTTTACTTGTGAGTTTTATTTTGTTTCTGCGGTTCATTTATCTATGACTCTATGAAACCTAAGAGAGTTTGTGAAATGTACAAAGCGATACTAAGAAACAGGAAGGGTTGCGGCTAGATGGTTAGCATGCTAACTTCAGTACATACCTCTGTAACATAACACTTAAATAATTGTATTTCTTCATAATCTGTTGATAATTTGATTTATTTTCAAAATGATTTCAACTAAAATTCTTCTCCAGATGTCACATTTTGCACCTCCATCTGTCTGCTCATGATTTATTTGTGTGTGCTGCTGTAAAGTGTCATTATTGCCGATATAAATGGTGACCAAGACTACACAAATCAGACTCCAATAATTGGTTTAATTGTTGCCTGACTTGGCGATTGATTCGATCACAACAGTCGGCAGCTGATAATTTACACCCACTAAAATGCGCATATAAAAATGTTATCAGCAGCCCTGTAGCATGTTTCACCTTCAGCCACCATCAAAAAACACCCTTTCTCTGCTAGTTTTAGCAGCCCTGCCTTTATTGATTTCCCACACAGTCGAATCATTGTCTCCTAACAGAGCAGGAAAACATTCCTTCAAGATAAATTTCACCCAACATGAGCTGTTGCACCCTGACACTGGCAAAGTTAGACTTGTATAAATGTCAAGAGAGATGTGTCCTCCTTTTGTTCGCTGCCGAATTTGCCAGCAGCTCATTTCCTCCAGGAACGCATTAACAAAGCAGTTAATTCTATCATTAATTAAAAGGAATCACAATTCAGTGAACACTTCAAATTAATCTATTGAGATTTGCTCTCACACAACGCTCACATTCCACTTTCTTTGTCTCATCAAAGAAAATTGCAGCTCGAGAGGCATGTTTTGTTTTTTTTTTCCTTTCTCTTCTTTCTTCTCCCTCCTCGTGTCATTTCCGTCTGGTTTCTGTGTAGCTCCGTTAGCAAAGCATGTCACAAGCGTTGCCAGGTTCTGACGGTTTGATTCTGAGGGGATCCATCCGTGCGGTAGATGAGCACATGTGTAGCATTAGCAAGGTGCTAACACGTATCGGAAAAAAAAAAAAAGAAGCATCTCTCGAGACATTACGAAGGTGTGAACGCTCTGTAACCGATTTTAAGTGTAATTAATTGAACTCAAGCTTGCAGCTTACGTGCACATATGTTGCACTGTGGAGCAGCGAGTTCATATGGAACTGATCTGGAGGCCATTGTTTCCTCCTCTTTACATTAAGTGTAGAATAATGCAGCAAAATGTTTATCTGGCGGTTGGCCCACGCCGAGCTGTTTATCTCCTCAGTCACTGGAGTTGGGTTATAAATACTCTGGGCTTGGCGTCTCCACAGTACAGAGCCACTTGGAGGGTGATAAGGTGCTAATTAGCAACTGTTAGAGAGGAATAAAAAAAAAAAAAAAAAAAAACTACATCCACAGAATGAAGCACATCTCGCCGTTGCCACCGAATGTTCCGCCGATGATCCTTTCTCCTCCGCTCGCAGACACCGAGGCTTGAGAGATGTCCCTTATTAACACTGTGTACAAGAAACCCTCCTCTTTTTTTTTTTACTCCCTTCCAGGCAAGCCAGGTCTGACAAATTAAAGCTGTGGAGTCATTAGATTAAGATAAGAACTTATCTTTTACTCTCAGACAGACTTTTATCTATTGTATTTTTCTTCTCTCCCATCTCTTTCATTCCCCCTCCTCTCTCTCCTGTCTCCCCCCCCCAACATTCACTGTGAGATTGTTAAAGTAATTGGGATGTTATGTGACCAGAAAGGCCAGATAAGTTTTTAACCCTGTCATGGATTAACCTCTCACGTCTGAGGTAGGTCACGAAAGGTGCAGCCGGAGACATGTTAAGACTCATTTAAAGGGAGTCTTGATGTATTATTGTCGGCGGACGGCTTGTTTTTTCTGCAGGTACATGTGCCCGGAGGTCTGGAGATGACTCCTGTACGCTGTCAGGGGTTATTAAAGCATAAAGTGTAGTTTTTTTGGGGGTCGCTGGGCAAAGCCTGGTGCGGGTGTCTTCATCTCCGAGTACATCATTTAGAAACGTTTCAACCAGGTTTCATCACATGCTTCCTGAAAGCTATTTTAGATGACCTTTTAGAGTTAATCACAGTCATGCTCTGCTCGAAAAAGAGAATCTACATTAAAAAAAATGAAAAAGAAAGAGTCTCTCTCTCTCTCTCTCTCTCCCGTAGAAGAAGCTCGCTGAACATCACATTAACTATTACAGCCAGATGTGTGTGTATTGGACCCGAACGCTGATGTCTTTATGTGTTTTTGTGTCATTAATTAAAGGGGCACTATGCAGAATTTTGATATTTACAGTATTTAAGGTGCAGTATGCAAGAATGTTTCTTTAAATTTTCCACAGAATATGAAATGACAACTATGAAATATGTAAAACATGTTATTGTATTGTGTTGCTGAGATACAGTATATATTGGAGTTAGCATGCTAACCAGCAAGCCACATTGTAGTGTGATAGCCCGATAGTAGACGACACTTCCCAGGTGCTCCCAGTCAGCGTTAGCTCATATGACCGCTACCTGCATACTAAACTGAGCTAACTAGCTAACAACAGATCCGGTTAGCAGCAGTTAGCGGCTACTCTGAAGATCTGTTTGGAGCATGAATTTGACAAGTGGCTAATTCTGACATATTTCACCTTTAATGAGGTGATTATACAATCTCAGAGGAAAAATAAGGTCCCCAGAACACTGGTTGAAGCTAGAAAGGTGGCGGGGTCCGCCACATATAAACAAAGCGAAACAGAATGAAATTGTGTTGTCCTCGCAAAACTACATACTGCAGCTTTAAGGAGAATCTGCGTCAAAGGAAGAAAGTAGAGTCTCTCTCGGGAGGATGATGAAGGATAATTAGCAAAACAAAGCTTTCTGAACATCACAGTGACAATCACCGTCAGATGTTGTATGTATTTGACCCGATCTCTGATGTTTCTGTGTGTTTTCTGCGTTATTAATATCTGCGGGAAGAATCGCAGCCCCGGGCCGTTTGATTAGAGGCACTGAGACTTATTATTCCTCAAAGCAGAACATGTGAAAAACACCTGAAATAAAACGAGTCAAACCCTCGTGGCTGCGAGCGAGTGCATCTGTACCATCCCACTGTTCATAATCCTTTTGTTTTAAAGGTCACCGCACCACCTCGCTGATATCTAGACGTTTCTTTGAAGCACTAATTGTGTCTACATTCTTGACCACTTTGTCAGACAAACTCCGCACTGGAAGCCGAGAATTCAGAGGAGTGCGCGCCGCTTGTTTACTGCGATCAAGATAACAAGGACAAGTTCTGTGAAATAACGAAGGCCGGGGCTGATGCAGAAAACACTATATTTTCCATTTTAATGGTGTTTAAGCGTGGAGGCTGGGGGAGAGATAGCTTGAAAAATGTAACTAAAGGATCGGATTCAGTGGGATCCAAATGGCAAGGGTAGCTGTTGGGCATCATGACGTGCCTTTGATGTGAGCTATAACTAGCTTTAAGCTCGGCTCGGGCGCATCACGGCTGCATCCTGACTGATGTGGGTATTCCACTCAGATGAGGGGGCCACTTTGTCATGCGAGCCAAACTGTACCTTTAATTTCAAATTCTCTAATGTCTCAGATGGGAGGATATTAAGGCCCGGGTCATTAGTGTATTGTGATGTTTGCCCACGAAACTGTACGAGCGAGCTGGACTGTCATCTCTTGGAATTTTGTCATATTCATCAATGCTCTGCATAATAGGATGAGATGCTATTTACATATTGGATCAAAAATTGCCAGAGGAGAGCATTAATTATTGAGAAACTGACAGAATCAAAAGAGCAGCTTTTTTCTCTCTCTCTCTCCCTCTCTCTCCTCTTCATAGTTTGTTGTCTGCACAGACTGAAAGCCACTCTACGCCCAGTAAACACAATTATCTCAATTTTAAAGACATCGCGGGCTGTTTTTTTTTTGTTTTTTTCGGAGAAAGAACGCACTCGACACAAACAAAGGGCCGCGGCGTCTTCTGTCACCAGAGCAAAAATGAAGGTTAGCCCTCTTCATGCGGCACTTCCCCCCCGATGGGCTGTAACAAGCGGTGGAGAGAGGGAGAGCGAGGACGCGGTGCAGCCTCTGGAGAGCCACCTACTGCACAGACTGCATCTTCTGTTTGTGTGTGTGTCGGGCTGCCGGTGTGCTTAGCAGCCTCTGAATAATAGAAAGTGCATCATATCGATCAGCGACACTGAGCGTGAGACTGACTTCATTATTGCAAATAAGGCAGCGCGCTAACAAGGAAGTGGATGCAGCACTGCTGATTGTTGGGCGGTGAACAGCTTCCTTACTGCATGTTGTCGCGCTAACAGATGTTGATTCAAGAGGCGGCAGACTCGGCCCAGTTTCTCCTGTGTGATGAACTCCAGACATCCACCGGAGTTCACAGGGATGAGAAATATCCATCAATTATTTGTGTGCATTTAAAATGTGCCTGATTAAAATCATTCTGTTAAGAGATTCTATCTTAACTGTTTACGTGAAGTGATCCGATGAGACATGTTTACATTCCCCAACACCTCTTTTTTTTTTTTTTTTGACGTAGGCAAATCTGCCAGAAATGAAACAGAAGAAGAAGAATACGTTATTTTACTTCACAAACTGTAACCGTGGATCACATGCTGCATCCTCGTCTTTCCCACAGAGAACGCTGCTCATGAAACGCATCGTCAGTAGCCCCGCCTTTAAACAATGTGACTTTGTGACATCACACTATGTCACCGTGTCGCACATTTTCCATAATGTATGCCTAGTGTGGCATGTAAGGATTGTATTAGCACATCTCCGCTGTTGTTGCTGTTAGCGGTGCTGGCTCAGGTGTGTATAAGCTGACCAATCAGAGGAGACTGGGTGGTTCAGGAGGGCGGGGCTTAAAGAGACGGGAGCTGAAACTGGACAGTATGAAAAAACTGAGTATTAAAGCATGTAAACACATTCTAGTAGTGGCCCAAAATAAAATAATGAATCTGGAAATGAGAATAACATGTCTCCTTTAATTCAGTCATTCATTGTCTCCGTCGGTTAATGTGATTTACAAAATCAAATCCTGAGCGACAAGATTTGCTTTCTATTCTGGTGGATTCTGATTTCATTCTTATTTTTAACCACTTGTTTGAAACACCTTTCTTCTTTTGACCATCAACTGTTCAATGATCCTTTTGTTTTTAAGGATATCCAATGAAAAATAAAAGCTGTACCCCATCAATCACTGATCAGTTCAGTTCTCTATTTCTGTCACTTGTGGAGGCAACATCTCCCTGTGTTTCCATCGTGTGAGGCGAACATGTGCAGAAATTATTTGTATATTTAAATCTGCGAGCAAAACTCAGATTACACGTGATTATGAGGCGCTAATATTGTCTCAATTTGAATTATAAACTCATTCAGATCTGGTCTGATTGAGGTGTTTACACGAGACATTTTCATTCTGACTGGGCAATTATCTGATCATTAGTGGAATATTAATGCAGCTGATATAAACTGTAATTTAACTGCAGTAGCTGTATCACATTATGAACTTGCAATATAAATTGATATCAAAGAAGAATCTCACCTGACTCGTTGTGGCGGCGCTGCACACTAGAACTTTTGGATTTTTGCTGTAATGATTTAATTTTTATGCACTTACCCTTTGGGGATCATTAATATTTCATCTTGATCTTATCTTCTTAATCATAATCTTAAAATCTGTTTGAATATTCCTCTGATGCAGTAAACTGTGTCTGTTTCATGCTCGACGCTCAGTCTGAAGTTCCAGCGCACATTCACCAGAATAAAAGGAGCGATCGAGCCTCTTCCTGACGTTTTAAGGCGGCTCGCACTGCAGACATCTGTTTAAACAGAGCCATAATGGTCCATAATGAAGTTTGTTTTACAACACTGCCCCAGTATATACAGTAAAGCACAGGCACAGGCAGCAGGAACAGTACAGACTGGAAAATGCAGACAGATACATTTTACTGCATCCTCCCCGTCCACGGTGTCATCCCCTTAAGCTGCCAAGTGAGTGTAGGGGGGTGAATTCATGAGGGTCTTCTGTAATAGGCTGGCACACACACAGGCACAGCCTGTGGAACCTTACAGGCTGCTGAAGCTGGTCTTGGCATTGCTTTTGGCAGCTATGTGGTTATGTGCTCTCTCGCACTACACATTCTTTCTGAAAAAAGAAAGTTTTAACTAGCTGGTCTTACCGCTCCTTTATAAATGAGGAAGCCCTCGGCGTAAATAGATCTACATGTTCATTTGGTATATTAAGAGAGACACACAGTTAAAGAGTGTTCATTACAATTGTAAATTTCTGCCCCCGGGCCTTTAGCCCAGGCGCTAGATTACATGAGGTCTATGCTCACGGACAGCGCCTGGCATCTGATTGAGGGTCCAGTGCAGCTAATTAATTTCATTAGAAAGTGAAGTCATCTTCTAGCAGGAATTAATATTTGGAGCGTCATGTTGCTAATTTATTTCCAGATTTAATTAGCTCAGAGAAGAAATGTTGCTTGGGCAAGAGGACTTTTTAATTATCAGCTTGGATAAATTTGAAAATGTTGATGCCTAAGGGTTGAGTTAATTAAAACCTGCATTATTTTAACTTTAATTAGCTCCCATCTTTGTTTTTCTTCACCATATGGCCATGTCCTGTAGTCAAATTTAGTTAATTAAGCTAATTAAGCTAATCATTTTAATTACTCAAGACAATGTGATTGGATAGAGGATGACTACAAGTTTATAGCCAAGTACTTGTTTTTCATTAAGTTGAAGGGACAGAGTTATTTCTGATTGCAGTTGGCAAGCATAGCAGAGTAGTTTGAGAATGAGACAGCCTCTGAGATATTAAGGCTGAAGTCTAATTGCATTCCTTGATATTATAAAAAAATCTTGTCACCGGCACAACTCTTTTTAGCGGAGAAATGCTTCACCGGGACATCTTTAATCAGATTGAATAACGTCTACGTCAGAGGAGAGGCTCTGCTCGCCCTAACGCGCGTCGTGATGCACAGAAAAAGCCGCTGTCGCTCGGACAGTCGAGAGAACACGCGAAAACCTTCACGTCTGACTTGTTTTCTTTTGACCACAGCGGGCTATGAAATTGGATTGTAATTGGGTGACAGGCCTGCGTGTGTGGCTGCTGCTGCTGCTGCTGCTGCTGCTGGTGGTGGTGGTGGTGGTGGGATGTTGCCCTTCCCCTCCGTGACCCCGGCGTGTGGGACGGCTGGGGCGTTGGGTCTGTGTGTGAGCCGCTCGCAGCTGTGCCTCAGTCTGGACGCAAGCTGGGCCCATCCAGAAGCCAGGCCTAGCTGACAGATGCAGAGGCTAAACCCAATAATGAAATAATACTGGGAGACATCATGTCCGTGGTTTCCATCATTGTTAAAAGATTTTGGTAGCGTGTACCCCCACTTAGGTAATTTGTTTCCATGTATAATCCTATTGCTCACTATTAAATTAAACCAACTGGTCATTTCAGTTTGGAGCCTATAAATAAACTGGTTGCTGTGTGCATGGGCAGTATGTGGGACGTCTCATCTGATTAGAAGGGAAGCACTTAATAATTCGTACTGAAAAAAAAAAAAAAGGTGACCTTCAGTGTCAGGTGACCTCAGTGGTCTGCCACACATATGGCCCCGGCAATATTACTAATGTCCGCTCCTAATGTATTTTTACAATCCTGATCCGGGGGCCACTCTCCGCAAATTGTTTCGGACAAATGTTGATGTGTGGTGAGACGGCAAAGCGGACCGCCGCTCGAGCTGTTTACATGGATAACGGACGCAGTGGTCAAGAGAGATGATAGGCCCCTCTCTGCTTTCATCAGAGCGAGGCCGGTTAGTCATCAGTGTGTGTGTGTGTGTGTGTGTGTGTGTGTGTGTGTGTGTGTGTGTGTGTGTGTGTGTGTGTGTGTGTTCATGCTCAGGTTATAGCCAGAGCCGGAGTGAAGGAGCCCCGGGCCTTCTCTTGGTTGCACTGTAACTTAGAATGCAATATGAGAGCGCAGTTAGTCACCACGTCCCCGACAGGCATTCGCCCACTTCAGTAATGTTTCTGTCGCCACCTGCGCTCTGTAAAATGCTCCCGTCTCTCTCACCGCAAGCTGCACACCTCATCTGCTGCCGGTCAGGTACTCATCTCACTCCTGGACCTGTAGTCAGTCAAATCAATCAATAATTTATTTGTGGAGTTTGTAGAAGGCAGCTTGTGAATCATTTTGAGCACCCTGACATACCTGAACATGTGTGTTTTGACACTGAGGTGAATTAAATGAATTATTTGAGTGCATTTAAATGTCAAATACCATTAACTGATTCTGTACGGAAATAAACAAGTGCTGATGTTTAACCTCTTACCCTGCAGCAGATATTTTTTTAGGGCTTTCAAGTTTGTCCCTCAGGTGGGCTAAAGTGGCTAGCATATTAGCATTGTTATTATTTCCAGCCAAAAGCTTGTAGCTAGGATCATAAATGTATATATGTAATGTTTAGTTAAAGGTGCAATACCTCAGAATTGGTCACCTTGAATACATACTCCAAACAAATCGGGGCAGCATATCACCACAGTAACTGCTAACTATATTCTATTTATACATCTATGACTGTAGCCACCATTAGCTTGTTAGCTCAGTTAGCAGTGCATCTAGCAAGACTACCAGAGGAGCGTTGCAACAGGGGCTTTGTAGACATACTACCTACTTCACATTTAAGTTTAGACTTGTCATTTAAAGAAGGTTGATGTTTGTCCATAAGGTATCCTTGATATATTTAAGCATTACTTACCATTTTCTGCCATGAAGCTAATTCAACTCCGTTTAAGCTAGCCTGTAGCTGAGAACAGTAGCACCAGGTGTGTCTAAGCACCCACCAACATCTGGTCATCGAGCTCTACCGTGGTGATCTGGATGTTGCAGACCTCAAACATAGTTTAGATAACATATTAATTAACATATATATATATATGTATGGCCCCTTTTACAACCAGTAAAGAATATTTCATCCTTGCACTGTTGTGTTGCATTGAGGGATAGGATTGTTAAGAAAATTACAGCACAAATGTAATGTTAATGACACATGTGTGCTGCATTAATTTTGCTTGTGCATAAATAACACGATTACATGACTACAGTAACAAAATGAAAGCTAACCATGTGCCGATGTTAGCTTGAATCTGACTGTGACGTTATTAAAGGACAGTAACATGTTTAGGAGCTAAGTGTCAATGAAGGTCTATATTTTGGGTTGTTGTCATATTTTTGTTTGACGTCTTATGATTACGACTATTTATTTACATGTATTGAGTTTAACTAACTTACCTATGAAGTCATTGTTAAACCTTTAACTTAACAACTTTAGCCAGTGTGTGTTGCATCATGAAGATTAATACATAATATAAATTTTGCAGCTACTGGATCTACAGTGACAACAGCACCTTATTTAGACATATATAAGAAACTTATAAGGCTGATATTTATTTAAGGGCTTGTAAATGTCTTATAATCTGGCAATAAACATTATTTATTTATTATGCTATTATCAACACTAATATAGTCTTAATAATGTTATAAGCATTCTACGAGGACTTATAACATCCTTATTACATTTTAACTAATGCTTATGACAAGAACCTCATCCATTGTTACCTAAAGTTATAAACTTTATATAGTTTAAAGGTAAATTGTCATTGTGATTATCATCTTTGCGCCAACACATGTAGGCACGGTGTAGTTCCTGGTCATTTTCACACAAACGGTTGATGAGATTGTAGCGAGAAGTAAAATTAAATGGCAGATTTTGTATAACTGGATCAGTTAATATACCTGAAATGTCGATTATAATCTACAGCTTTACACCAAACAATAAGATGGGCAGAAATGGACAACAAATCTATTTAACAGATGGTTGGTTAGCTAATAAACTGAACGGTCAACTCTGCTTTCACTTCGACTACTACAACAAAAAAATGCTTTACGAACACGTGTTTTCTCTGAACTCAAGCTTAGTTTCATCATTCTGATCTGATGATCTTAAAAAAAAAAAACAGATTAGCGTTTGGCCCGGGTTCGGCCCACTGTCCGATATAAGCCCCTCCACGGGCCAAGGAGAGCTCGGTGAGTCGCAGCTTAATAGATTTAGATGAAAGGAGGGAATCATGAGAAGCCTCCACCAGCAGAGAGCGAGAGCATCTGCTCAAAGGCCACCTCCCCACGCCCGGATCACCATCTCCAGAAGAAGTCGGGCAGGCATGGAGCCTCCATCTCCGCAGCTCCACACTAATTCCAGTGCCCCCGCCACACGCAGGCTAATTAAGGCCATGCATTTATTTATGACTGAGCTCATTAAACAGCGAAAAAGATGGTCGCCGCTCTGAAAACACATTAGTCCCCGAGGAAACTGCCTGTGAAGTCGCTCCCCTCAGGCTGTTTCAGGTCACAGATTCTGAATCTTTGTGACATATGAAGAAACAGCAAACTGTAATGCCTTTAAAGGGAAAAACATCAGTTCTGAGGCGGTGAAGTGATGGTTCAGGACATTCTTCAGGGGATATTTGAAGCTGCTTGAACTGGTCCCATAATTACACGTATAGGTCATTGACCGGGGGGACAAATGGAAATTTCACTCGCAGGTCGTCGTGCTTTGCATTTTTGTTGTTGTTGTTGTCGTCGTCGTCCAGGGCTATTTGTGATATCTGTTGTTCTTTACATTGACGATGCACGTCCTTTAATAGAATATGACAACTGCAGCAGAAGGAAATGGCACTTTGGGGCAAAAACGACAATCATTAACTGACATAACTCAACTTAGATGAACACAGAATGTCGCCCCACCCACCCTGACACACACCCCACCACCACCACCACCACCCGTTTTTTTATATCACGGTTGGTATTTAACTTAATTGAGGACTTAGGCAGTGCAGAGCTATGAAATCAAAGACAGAGGATATCCTTTAGGTATATTTTCTGTGCTTGGAGTGCTCCGGCTTTTTCACTCTCTTTGCCTTTGCCTGTGTGTGTGTGAGTGTGTGTGTGTGTGTAAAGGGCATAGACTGAGAGATCTTACGCAGATCCTACTCCCTTCCTTGTAATTGCAAAGATAATGCCAAATCACACAGTCCTTTGCTGAGACAACTGGCAACTTGATTTAGTGCTCTTTAATGGCTCCAACTTTAAAGACTCCGTTCGTCGTCTCTGCTCGCACTGCTGAGCCGCTCGTCTGCGACTTGAAAACAGCCGAAAAAAAGAATGTGTCGTGTGCTTTTTTTTTTTTGCGAGCATATTTTCCCATCGCGTCTCATTCGTTATCAACACATGAGTAACAAAAAAACAAAAAAACAGAAACACTGAATGCTACTGAGTTGTTGTCTGGCAGCTCTCCCACTTTCAGCTAGCCACCCGAATGTTAATGCTAACACCGACAGGCCGGAGAGCACAGCTGCTGTTACGGTGATTTTCGATGATGTTTAAACATGAACTACCTTTTTTTTGTGGGGGGGGGGGGGAGTATAAATCCAATTTACCTGAGCAGCTGGAGTAGTTACAGTTACCACAAACCTTATTATCTGGAAGGGGAAATGTGACAAGAGGGAGCCGTGAGAAGTCTCATAAATGTTGGTAGGTGACGTCGCTTGGAGAAGAAGTTGTGAAGATTTGGCTAACAAGAAACAGCAAGCTAAATATTTAAACGTCTTCAGACAAGAGGCGTTTCTCCACAGCCACTCCTCCTAAACACATGAAGGTGCAGTAGGGGGCTAGTTCGCTACGTCCAGCAAGCTCTCTTAGCTTTTTAGTCTAATAACTGAATAAATAAACAACTCTGCTAATTGCCGGAATCACGTTAATGCATTAAACATAGCCGTCATGTTTAGCTGTGGTGTTTCTCTTGTAGTTGGTTTTTAAGACTACAGTGTAAAAAACAAAAAACTAAAGTTAACAGCCACATTTTGGAAAATGAACAGGCTACACAGCACAATGCATGATGGGAAATGCAGGCCGTCCTGTGGTCTGTGTTGAGACGATGTTAACAATGTGTGTTTTTACGCAGATGACCACGTTTTTATAGTGAACATTGAGGGTTTTTATTAAAATTGTGATTGTAAAACTAAACATTATACTCAAAACCGCTCAAAA